>NW_027473918.1:0-120119 GCF_050947335.1 Megachile rotundata
TTGATAATAATAACAGTAATAAGTATAGTAATTGTCGTTCTATCGATAATATAAGCATAATATGGCTAATAATATGAGTTAGATTGATAATAATAAGAGTAATGAGTATAGTAATTGTCGTTCTATCGATCATTTAAGCATAATATGGCTAATAATATGAGTTAGATTGATAATAATAACAGTAATAAGTATAGTAATTGTCGTTCTATCGATAATATAAGCATAATATGGCTAATAATATGAGTTAGATTGATAATAATAAGAGTAATGAGTATAGTAATTGTCGTTCTATCGATCATATCTGCATAATATGGTTAATAATATGAGTTAGATTCATAATAATAAGAGTAATAAGTATAGTAATTGTCGTTCTATCGATCATATAAGTATAATATGGCTAATAATATGAGTTAGGTTGATAATAATAAGAGTAATAAGTATAGTGATTGTCGTTCTACCGATCAAATTTGCATAATATGGTTAATAATATGAGTTAGATTGATAACAGTGAGTGTAATAAGTATAGTAATTGTCGTTCTCTCGATCATATTAGCATAATATGGCTAATAATATGAGTTAGATTGATAATACTAAGAGTAGTGAGTATAGTAATTGTAGTTCTATCGATCATTTAAGCATAATATGGCTAATAATATGAGTTGGGTTGATAATAATAAAAGTAATAAGTATAGTAATTGTCGTTCTATCGATAATATAAGCATAATATGGCTAATAATATGAGTTGGATTGATAATACTAAGAGTAGTGAGTATAGTAATTCTCGTTCTATCGATCATAGAAGCATAATATGGCTAATAATATGAGTTAGATTGATAATAATAAGAGTAATGAGTATAGTAATTGTAGTTCTATCGATCATATCTGCATAATATGGTTAATAATATGAGTTAGATTGATAATAATAAGAGTAATAAGTATAGTAATTGTAGTTCTATTGCTCATATAAGCATAATATGGCTAATAATATGAGTTAGATTCATAATAATAAGAGTAATCAGTATAGTAATTGTCGTTCTATCGATCATTTAAGCATAATATGGCTAATAATATGAGTTAGATTGATAATAATAAGACTAGTAAGTATAGTAAATGTCGTGCTATCGATCATATCTGCATAATATGGTTAATAATATGAGTTAGATTGATAATAGTAAGAGTAATGTGTATAGTAAATGTCGTGCTATCGATCATATCTGCATAATATGGTTAATAATATGAATTAGATTGATAATAATAAGAGTAATAAGTATAGTATTTGTCGTTCTATCGATCATATAAGCATAATATGGCTAATAATATGAGTTAGATTTATAATAATAAGAGTAATAAGTATAGTAATTGTCGTTCTATCGATAATATAAGCATAATATGGCTAATAATATGAGTTAGATTGATAATACTAAGAGTAGTGAGTATAGTAATTCTCGTTCTATCGATATTATAAGCATAATATGGCTAATAATAAGAGTAATGAGTATAGTAATTGTAGATCTATCGATCATATCTGCATAATATGGTTAATAATATGAGTTAGATTCATAATAATAAGAGTAATAAGTATAGTAATTGTCGTTCTATCGATCATATAAGCATATTATGGCTAATAATATGAGTTAGGTTGATAATAATAAGAGTAATAAGTATAGTGATTGTCGTTCTATCGATCAAATTTGCATAATATGGTTAATAATATGAGTTAGATTGATAACAGTGAGTGTAATAAGTATAGTAATTGTCGTTCTGTCGATCATGTTAGCATAATATGGCTAATAATATGGGTTAGATTGATAATAATAAGAGTAATGAGTATAGTAATTGTAGTTCTATCGATCATTTAAGCATAATATGGCTAATAATATGAGTTAGATTGATAATAATAACAGTAATAAGTATAGTAATTGTCGTTCTATCGATATTATAAGCATAATATGGCTAATAATAAGAGTTAGATTGATAATATTAAGAGTAGTGAGTATAGTAATTCTCGTTCTATCGATCATATAAGCATAATATGGCTAATAATATGAGTTAGGTTGATAATAGTTAGTGTAATAAGTATAGTAATTGTCGTTCTGTCGATCATATAAGTATAATATGTCTAATAATATGAGTTAGATTGATAATAATAAGAGTAATGAGTATAGTAATTGTCGTTCTATCGATCATATAAGCATAATATGGCTAATAATATGAGTTAGATTCATAATAATAAGAGTAATAAGTATAGTAATTGTCGTTCTATCGATCATTTAAGCATAATATGGCGAATAATATGAGTTGGGTTGATAAAAATAAGAATAATAAGTATAGTAATTGTCGTTCTATCGATCATATAAGCATAATATGGCTAATAATATGAGTTAGGTTGATAATAATAAGAGTAATAAGTATAGTAAATGTCGTGCTATCGATCATATCTGCATAATATGGTTAATAATATGAGTTAGATTGATAATAGTGAGTGTAATAAGTATAGTGAATGTCGTTCTATCGATCATATCAGCATAATATGGGTAATAATATGAGTTGGATTGATGATAATAAGAGTAATGAGTATAGTAATTGTAGTTCTATAGATCATATAAGCATAATATGGTTAATAATATGAGTTAGATTGATAATAGTAAGAGCAATAAGTATAGTAATTGTCGTTCTATCGATATTATAAGCATAATATGGCTAATAATAAGAGTTAGATTGATAATAATAAGAGTAATAAGTATAGTAATTGTCGTTCTATCGATCATTTAAGCATAATATGGCTAATAATATGAGTTAGATTGATAGTAATAACAGTAATAAGTATAGTAATTGTCGTTCTACCGATAATATAAGCATAATATGGCTAATAATATGAGTTAGATTGATAATACTAAGAGTAGTGAGTATAGTAATTCTCGTTCTATCGATCATATAAGCATAATATGGCTAATAATATGGGTTAGATTGATAATAATAAGAGTAATGAGTATAGTAATTGTAGTTCTATCGATCATTTAAGCATAATATGGCTAATAATATGAGTTAGATTGATAATAATGACAGTAATAAGTATAGTAATTAGCGTTCTATCGATATTATAAGAATAATATGGCTAATAATATGAGTTAGATTGATAATACTAAGAGTAGTGAGTATAGTAATTCTCGTTCTATCGATCATATAAGCATAATATGTCTAATAATATGAGTTAGATTGATAATAATAAGAGTAATAAATACAGTAATTGTCGTTCTATCGATCATATAAGCATAATAAGGCTAATAATATGAGTTAGAGTGATAATACTAAGAGTAGTGAGTATAGTAATTCTCATTCTATGGATCATATAAGCATAATATGGCTAATAATATGAGTTAGATTGATAATACTAAGAGTAATGAGTATAGTAATTGTAGTTCTATCGATCATATCTGCATAATATGGCTAATAATATGAGTTAGATTGATAATAATAAGAGTAATAAGTATAGTAATAGTCGTTCTATCGATCATTTAAGCATAATATGGCTAATAATATGAGTTAGATTGATAGTAATAACAGTAATAAGTATAGTAATTGTCGTTCTATCGATAATATAAGCATAATATGGTTAATAATATGAGTTAGATTGATAATACTCAGAGTAGTGAGTATAGTAATTCTCGTTCTATCGATCATATAAGCATAATATGGCTAATAATATGAGTTAGATTTATAATAATAAGAGTAATAAGTATAGTAATTGTCGTTCTATCGATAATATAAGCATAATATGGCTAATAATATGAGTTAGATTGATAATACTAAGAGTAGTGAGTATAGTAATTCTCGTTCTATCGATATTATAAGCATAATATGGCTAATAATAAGAGTAATGAGTATAGTAATTGTAGTTCTATCGATCATATCTGCATAATATGGTTAATAATATGAGTTAGATTCATAATAATAAGAGTAATAAGTATAGTAATTGTCGTTCTATCGATCATATAAGCATATTATGGCTAATAATATGAGTTAGGTTGATAATAATAAGAGTAATAAGTATAGTGATTGTCGTTCTATCGATCAAATTTGCATAATATGGTTAATAATATGAGTTAGATTGATAACAGTGAGTGTAATAAGTATAGTAATTGTCGTTCTATCGATATTATAAGCATAATATGGCTAATAATAAGAGTTAGATTGATAATATTAAGAGTAGTGAGTATAGTAATTCTCGTTCTATCGATCATATAAGCATAATATGGCTAATAATATGAGTTAGGTTGATAATAGTTAGTGTAATAAGTATAGTAATTGTCGTTCTGTCGATCATATAAGTATAATATGTCTAATAATATGAGTTAGATTGATAATAATAAGAGTAATGAGTATAGTAATTGTCGTTCTATCGATCATATAAGCATAATATGGCTAATAATATGAGTTAGATTCATAATAATAAGAGTAATAAGTATAGTAATTGTCGTTCTATCGATCATTTAAGCATAATATGGCGAATAATATGAGTTGGGTTGATAAAAATAAGAATAATAAGTATAGTAATTGTGGTTCTATCGATCATATAAGCATAATATGGCTAATAATATGAGTTAGGTTGATAATAATAAGAGTAATAAGTATAGTAAATGTCGTGCTATCGATCATATCTGCATAATATGGTTAATAATATGAGTTAGATTGACAATAGTGAGTGTAATAAGTATAGTAAATGTCGTTCTATCGATCATATCAGCACAATATGGGTAATAATATGAGTTGGATTGATGATAATAAGAGTAATGAGTATAGTAATTGTAGTTCTATCGATCATATAAGCATAATATGGTTAATAATATGAGTTAGATTGATAATAGTAAGAGCAATAAGTATAGTAATTGTCGTTCTATCGATATTATAAGCATAATATGGCTAATAATAAGAGTTAGATTGATAATAATAAGAGCAATAAGTATAGTAATTGTCGTTCTATCGATCATTTAAGCATAATATGGCTAATAATATGAGTTAGATTGATAGTAATAACAGTAATAAGTATAGTAATTGTCGTTCTACCGATAATATAAGCATAATATGGCTAATAATATGAGTTAGATTGATAATACTAAGAGTAGTGAGTATAGTAATTCTCGTTCTATCGATCATATAAGCATAATATGGCTAATAATATGAGTTAGATTGATAATAATAAGAGTAATAAATACAGTAATTGTCGTTCTATCGATCATATAAGCATAATAAGGCTAATAATATGAGTTAGAGTGATAATACTAAGAGTAGTGAGTATAGTAATTCTCATTCTATGGATCATATAAGCATAATATGGCTAATAATATGAGTTAGATTGATAATACTAAGAGTAATGTGTATAGTAATTGTAGTTCTATCGATCATATCTGCATAATATGGCTAATAATATGAGTTAGATTGATAATAATAAGAGTAATAAGTATAGTAATAGTCGTTCTATCGATCATTTAAGCATAATATGGCTAATAATATGAGTTAGATTGATAATAATAACAGTAATAAGTATAGTAATTGTCGTTCTATCGATAATATAAGCATAATATGGTTAATAATATGAGTTAGATTGATAATACTCAGAGTAGTGAGTATAGTAATTCTCGTTCTATCGATCATATAAGCATAATATGGCTAATAATATGAGTTAGATTTATAATAATAAGAGTAATAAGTATAGTAATTGTCGTTCTATCGATAATATAAGCATAATATGGCTAATAATATGAGTTAGATTGATAATACTAAGAGTAGTGAGTATAGTAATTCTCGTTCTATCGATATTATAAGCATAATATGGCTAATAATAAGAGTAATGAGTATAGTAATTGTAGTTCTATCGATCATATCTGCATAATATGGTTAATAATATGAGTTAGATTCATAATAATAAGAGTAATAAGTATAGTAATTGTCGTTCTATCGATCATATAAGCATATTATGGCTAATAATATGAGTTAGGTTGATAATAATAAGAGTAATAAGTATAGTGATTGTCGTCCTATCGATCATTTAAGCATAATATGGCCAATAATATGAGTTAGGTTGATAATAATAAGAGTAATAAGTATAGTAATTGTCGTTCTATCGATCATTTAAGCATAATATGGCTAATAATATGAGTTAGATTGATAGTAATAACAGTAATAAGTATAGTAATTGTCGTTCTATCGACAATATAAGCATAATATGGCTAATAATATGAGTTAGATTCATAATAATAAGAGTAATAAGTATAGCAATTGTCGTTCTATCGATCATATAAGCATATTATGGCTAATAATATGAGTTAGGTTGATAATAATAACAGTAATAAGTATAGTAATTGTCGTTCTATCGATCATATAAGCATAATATGGCTAATAATATGAGTTAGGTTGATAATAATAAGAGTAATAAGTATAGTAAATGTCGTGCTATCGATCATATCTGCATAATATGGCTAATAATATGAGTTAGGTTGATAATAATAAGAGTAATAAGTATAGTAAATGTCGTGCTATCGATCATATCTGCATAATATGGTTAATAATATGAGTTAGATTGATAATAGTGAGTGTAATAAGTATAGTAAGTGTCGTTCTATCGATCATATTAGCATAATATGGTTAATAATATGAGTTAGATTCATAATAATAAGAGTAATAAGTATAGTAATTGTCGTTCTATCGATCATGTAATCATAATATGGCGAATAATATGAGTTGGGTTGATAAAAATAAGAATAATAAGTATAGTAATTGTCGTTCTATCGATCATATAAGCATAATATGGCTAATAATATGAGTTAGGTTGATAATAATAAGAGTAATAAGTATAGTAAATGTCGTGCTATCGATCATATTTGCATAATATGGTTAATAATATGAGTTAGATTGATAATAGTGAGTGTAATAAGTATAGTAAGTGTCGTTCTATCGATCATATTAGCATAATATGGTTAATAATATGAGTTAGATTCATAATAATAAGAGTAATAAGTATAGTAATTGTCGTTCTATCGATCATATAAGCATAATTTGGCTAATAATATGAGTTAGATTGATAATAATAAGATTAATAAGTATAGTAATTGTCGTTCTATCGATCATTTAAGCATAATATGGCTAATAATATGAGTTAGATTGATAGTAATAACAGTAATAAGTATAGTAATTGTCGTTCTATCGACAATATAAGCATAATATGGCTAATAATATGAGTTAGATTGATAATACTAAGAGTAGTGAGTATAGTAATTCTCGCTCTATCGATCATATAAGCATAATATGGCTAATAATATGAGTTAGATTGATAATAATAAGAGTAATAAATACAGTAATTGTCGTTCTATCGATCATATAAGCATAATAAGGCTAATAATATGAGTTAGATTGATAATACTAAGAGTAATGAGTATAGTAATTGTAATTCTATCGATCATATCTGCATAATATGGTTAATAATATGAGTTAGATCGATAATGATAAGAGTAATAAATACAGTAATAGTCGTTCTATCGATCATATAAGCATAATATGGCTAATAATATGAGTTAGATTGATAATAATAAGAGTAATGAGTATAGTAATTGTAGCTCTATCGATCATATCGGCTTAATATGGTTAATAATATGAGTTAGAATGATAATAATAAGAGTAATAAGTATAGTAATTGTCGTTCTATCGATCATATCTGCATAATATGGTTAATAATATGCGTTAGATTGATAATAGTGAGTGTAATAAGTATAGTGAATGTCGTTGTATCGATCATATTAGCATAATATGGGTAATAATATGAGTTGGATTGACAATAATAAGAGTAATGAGTATAGTAATTGTAGTTCTATCGATCATATAAGCATAATATGGTTAATAATATGAGTTAGATCGATAATGATAAGAGTAATAAGTATAGTAATTGTCGTTCTATCGATCATTTAAGCATAATATGGCGAATAATATGAGTTGGGTTGATAAAAACAAGAATAATAAGTATAGTAATTGTCGTTCTATCGATCATATAAGCATAATATGGCTAATAATATGAGTTAGATTGATAATAATAAGAGTAATGAGTATAGTAATTGTAGTTCTATCGCTCATATCTGCATAATATTGTTAATAATATGAGTTAGAATGATAATAATAAGAGTAATAAGTATAGTAATTGTCGTTCTATCGATCATATCTGCATAATATGGTTAATAATATGAGTTAGATTGATAATAGTGAGTGTAATAAGTATAGTGAATGTCGTTCTATCGATCATATCAGCATAATATGGGTAATAATATGAGTTGGATTGATAATAATAAGAGTAATGAGTATAGTAATTGTAGTTCTATCGATCATATCTGCATAATATGGTTAATAATATGAGTTAGATCGATAATGATAACAGTAATAAGTACAGTAATTGTCGTTCTATCGATCATATAAGCATAATATGGCTAATAATATGAGTTAGATTGATAATAGTAAGTGTAATAAGTATAGTAATTGTCGTTCTGTCGATCATATAAGTATAGTATGGTTAATAATATGAGTTAGATTGATAATAATAAGAGTAATGAGTATAGTAATTGTCGTTCTATCGATCATATAAGCATAATATGGCTAATAATATGAGTTAGATTGATAATAATAAGAGTAATGAGTATAGTAATTGTAGCTCTATCGATCATATCGGCTTAATATGGTTAATAATATGAGTTAGAATGATAATAATAAGAGTAATAAGTATAGTAATTGTCGTTCTATCGATCATATCTGCATAATATGGTTAATAATATGAGTTAGATTGATAATAGTGAGTGTAATAAGTATAGTGAATGTCGTTCTATCGATCATATCAGCATAATATGGGTAATAATATGAGGTGGATTGATAATAATAAGAGCAATGAGTATAGTAATAGTAGTTCTATTCATAATAATAAGAGTAATAAGTATAGTAATTGTCGTTCTATCGATCATTTAAGCATAATATGGCTAATAATATGAGTTAGATTGATAATAATAAGAGTAGTAAGTATAGTAATTGTCGTTCTATCGATCATTTAAGCATAATATGGCGAATAATATGAGTTGGGCTGATAAAAATAAGAATAATAAGTATAGTAATTGTCGTTCTATCGATCATATAAGCATAATATGGCTAATAATATGAGTTAGGTTGATAATAATAAGAGTAATAAGTATAGTAAATGTCGTGCTATCGATCATATCTGCATAATATGGTTAATAAGAGTTAGATTGATAATAGTGGGTGTAATAAGTATAGTAATTGTCGTTCTATCGATCATATTAGCATATAATGGTTAATAATATGAGTTAGATTGATAATAATAAGAGTAATAAGTATAGTATTTGTCGTTCTATCGATCATATAAGCATAATATGGCTAATAATATGAGTTAGATTGATAATAATAAGAGTAATAAGTGTAGTAATTGTCGTTCTATCGATCATTTAAGCATAATATGGCTAATAATATGAGTTAGATTGATAATAATAACAGTAATAAGTATAGTAATTGTCGTTCTATCGATAATATAAGCATAATATGGCTAATAATATGAGTTAGATTGATAATAATAAGAGTAATGAGTATAGTAATTGTCGTTCTATCGATCATATCTGCATAATATGGCTAATAATATGAGTTAGATTGATAATAATAAGAGTAATAAGTATAGTAATTGTCGTTCTATCGATATTATAAGCATAATATGGCTAATAATAAGAGTTAGATTGATAATATTAAGAGTAGTGAGTATAGTAATTCTCGTTCTATCGATCATATAAGCATAATATGGCTAATAATATGAGTTAGGTTGATAATAGTTAGTGTAATAAGTATAGTAATTGTCGTTCTGTCGATCATATAAGTATAATATGTCTAATAATATGAGTTAGATTGATAATAATAAGAGTAATGAGTATAGTAATTGTCGTTCTATCGATCATATAAGCATAATATGGCTAATAATATGAGTTTAGATTCATAACTAAATAAGAGTAATAAGTATAGTAATTGTCGTTCTATCGATCATTTAAGCATAATATGGCGAATAATATGAGTTGGGTTGATAAAAATAAGAATAATAAGTATAGTAATTGTCGTTCTATCGATCATATAAGCATAATATGGCTAATAATATGAGTTAGGTTGATAATAATAAGAGTAATAAGTATAGTAAATGTCGTGCTATCGATCATATCTGCATAATATGGCTAATAATATGAGTTAGGTTGATAATAATAAGAGTAATAAGTATAGTAAATGTCGTGCTATCGATCATATCTGCATAATATGGTTAATAATATGAGTTAGATTGATAATAGTGAGTGTAATAAGTATAGTAAGTGTCGTTCTATCGATCATATTAGCATAATATGGTTAATAATATGAGTTAGATTCATAATAATAAGAGTAATAAGTATAGTAATTGTCGTTCTATCGATCATTTAAGCATAATATGGCGAATAATATGAGTTGGGTTGATAAAAATAAGAATAATAAGTATAGTAATTGTCGTTCTATCGATCATATAAGCATAATATGGCTAATAATATGAGTTAGGTTGATAATAATAAGAGTAATAAGTATAGTAAATGTCGTGCTATCGATCATATTTGCATAATATGGTTAATAATATGAGTTAGATTGATAATAGTGAGTGTAATAAGTATAGTAAGTGTCGTTCTATCGATCATATTAGCATAATATGGTTAATAATATGAGTTAGATTCATAATAATAAGAGTAATAAGTATAGTAATTGTCGTTCTATCGATCATATAAGCATAATTTGGCTAATAATATGAGTTAGATTGATAATAATAAGATTAATAAGTATAGTAATTGTCGTTCTATCGATCATTTAAGCATAATATGGCTAATAATATGAGTTAGATTGATAGTAATAACAGTAATAAGTATAGTAATTGTCGTTCTATCGACAATATAAGCATAATATGGCTAATAATATGAGTTAGATTGATAATACTAAGAGTAGTGAGTATAGTAATTCTCGCTCTATCGATCATATAAGCATAATATGGCTAATAATATGTGTTAGATTGATAATAATAAGAGTAATAAATACAGTAATTGTCGTTCTATCGATCATATAAGCATAATAAGGCTAATAATATGAGTTAGATTGATAATACTAAGAGTAATGAGTATAGTAATTGTAGTTCTATCGATCATATCTGCATAATATGGTTAATAATATGAGTTAGATCGATAATGATAAGAGTAATAAATACAGTAATAGTCGTTCTATCGATCATATAAGCATAATATGGCTAATAATATGAGTTAGATTGATAATAGTAAGTGTAATACGTATAGTAATTGTCGTTCTGTCGATCATGTAAGTATAGTATGGCTAATAATATGAGTTAGATTGATAATAATAAGACTAATGAGTATAGTAATTGTCGTTCTATCGATCATATAAGCATAATATGGCTAATAATATGAGTTAGATTGATAATAATAAGAGTAATGAGTATAGTAATTGTAGCTCTATCGATCATATCGGCTTAATATGGTTAATAATATGAGTTAGAATGATAATAATAAGAGTAATAAGTATAGTAATTGTCGTTCTATCGATCATATCTGCATATAATGGTTAATAATATGCGTTAGATTGATAATAGTGAGTGTAATAAGTATAGTGAATGTCGTTCTATCGATCATATCAGCATAATATGGGTAATAATATGAGTTGGATTGAAAATAATAAGAGTAATGAGTATAGTAATTGTAGTTCTATCGATCATATAAGCATAATATGGTTAATAATATGAGTTAGATCGATAATGATAAGAGTAATAAGTATAGTAATTGTCGTTCTATCGATCATTTAAGCATAATATGGCGAATAATATGGGTTGGGTTGATAAAAATAAGAATAATAAGTATAGTAATTGTCGTTCTATCGATCATATAAGCATAATATGGCTAATAATATGAGTTAGATTGATAATAATAAGAGTAATGAGTATAGTAATTGTAGTTCTATCGCTCATATCTGCATAATATGGTTAATAATATGAGTTAGAATGATAATAATAAGAGTAATAAGTATAGTAATTGTCGTTCTATCGATCATATCTGCATAATATGGTTAATAATATGAGTTAGATTGATAATAGTGAGTGTAATAAGTATAGTGAATGTCGTTCTATCGATCATATCAGCATAATATGGGTAATAATATGAGTTGGATTGATAATAATAAGAGTAATGAGTATAGTAATTGTAGTTCTCTGGATCATATCTGCATAATATGGTTAATAATATGAGTTAGATCGATAATGATAACAGTAATAAGTACAGTAATTGTCGTTCTATCGATCATATAAGCATAATATGGCTAATAATATGAGTTAGATTGATAATAGTAAGTGTAATAAGTATAGTAATTGTCGTTCTGTCGATCATATAAGTATAGTACGGTTAATAATATGAGTTAGATTGATAATAATAAGAGTAATGAGTATAGTAATTGTCGTTCTATCGATCATATAAGCATAATATGGCTAATAATATGAGTTAGATTGATAATAATAAGAGTAATGAGTATAGTAATTGTAGCTCTATCGATCATATCGGCTTAATATGGTTAATAATATGAGTTAGAATGATAATAATAAGAGTAATAAGTATAGTAATTGTCGTTCTATCGATCATATCTGCATAATATGGTTAATAATATGAGTTAGATTGATAACAGTGAGTGTAATAAGTATAGTGAATGTCGTTCTATCGATCATATCAGCATAATATGGGTAATAATATGAGGTGGATTGATAATAATAAGAGCAATGAGTATAGTAATAGTAGTTCTATCGATCATATAAGCATAATATGGCTAATAATATGAGTTAGATTCATAATAATAAGAGTAATAAGTATAGTAATTGTCGTTCTATCGATCATTTAAGCATAATATGGCTAATAATATGAGTTAGATTGATAATAATAAGAGTAGTAAGTATAGTAATTGTCGTTCTATCGATCATTTAAGCATAATATGGCGAATAATATGAGTTGGGCTGATAAAAATAAGAATAATAAGTATAGTAATTGTCGTTCTATCGATCATATAAGCATAATATGGCTAATAATATGAGTTAGGTTGATAATAATAAGAGTAATAAGTATAGTAAATGTCGTGCTATCGATCATATCTGCATAATATGGTTAATAATATGAGTTAGATTGATAATAGTGGGTGTAATAAGTATAGTAATTGTCGTTCTATCGATCATATTAGCATATAATGGTTAATAATATGAGTTAGATTGATAATAATAAGAGTAATAAGTATAGTATTTGTCGTTCTATCGATCATATAAGCATAATATGGCTAATAATATGAGTTAGATTGATAATAATAAGAGTAATAATTATAGTAATTGTCGTTCTATCGATCATTTAAGCATAATATGGCTAATAATATGAGTTAGATTGATAATAATAACAGTAATAAGTATAGTAATTGTCGTTCTATCGATAATATAAGCATAATATGGCTAATAATATGAGTTAGATTGATAATAATAAGAGTAATGAGTATAGTAATTGTCGTTCTATCGATCATATCTGCATAATATGGTTAATAATATGAGTTAGATTCATAATAATAAGAGTAATAAGTATAGTAATTGTCGTTCTATCGATCATATAAGTATAATATGGCTAATAATATGAGTTAGGTTGATAATAATAAGAGTAATAAGTATAGTGATTGTCGTTCTACCGATCAAATTTGCATAATATGGTTAATAATATGAGTTAGATTGATAACAGTGAGTGTAATATGTATAGTAATTGTCGTTCTCTCGATCATATTAGCATAATATGGCTAATAATATGAGTTAGATTGATAATACTAAGAGTAGTGAGTATAGTAATTGTAGCTCTATCGATCATTTAAGCATAATATGGCTAATAATATGAGTTGGATTGATAATAATAAAAGTAATAAGTATAGTAAATGTCGTTCTATCGATATTATAAGCATAATATGGCTAATAATAAGAGTTAGATTGATAATAATAAGAGTAATAAGTATAGTAATTGTCGTTCTATCGATCATTTAAGCATAATATGGCTAATAATATGAGTTAGATTGATAGTAATAACAGTAATAAGTATAGTAATTGTCGTTCTACCGATAATATAAGCATAATATGGCTAATAATATGAGTTAGATTGATAATACTAAGAGTAGTGAGTATAGTAATTCTCGTTCTATCGATCATATAAGCATAATATGGCTAATAATATGGGTTAGATTGATAATAATAAGAGTAATGTGTATAGTAATTGTAGTTCTATCGATCATTTAAGCATAATATGGCTAATAATATGAGTTAGACTGATAATAATAACAGTAATAAGTATAGTAATTAGCGTTCTATCGATATTATAAGCATAATATGGCTAATAATAAGAGTTAGATTGATAATAATAAGAGTAATGAGTATAGTAATTGTAGTTCTATCGATCATATCTGCATAATATGGTTAATAATATGAGTTAGATTCATAATAATAAGAGTAATAAGTATAGTAATTGTCGTTCTATCGATCATATAAGCATAATATGGCTAATAATATGAGTTAGGTTGATAATAATAAGAGTAATAAGTATAGTGATTGTCGTTCCATCGATCAAATTTGCATAATATGGTTAATAATATGAGTTAGATTGATAACAGTGAGTGTAATAAGTATAGTAATTGTCGTTCTGTCGATCATATTAGCATAATATGGCTAATAATATGGGTTAGATTGATAATAATAAGAGTAATGAGTATAGTAATTGTAGTTCTATCGATCATTTAAGCATAATATGGCTAATAATATGAGTTAGATTGATAATAATAACAGTAATAAGTATAGTAATTGTCGTTCTATCGATATTATAAGCATAATATGGCTAATAATAAGAGTTAGATTGATAATATTAAGAGTAGTGAGTATAGTAATTCTCGTTCTATCGATCATATAAGCATAATATGGCTAATAATATGAGTTAGGTTGATAATAGTTAGTGTAATAAGTATAGTAATTGTCGTTCTGTCGATCATATAAGTATAATATGTCTAATAATATGAGTTAGATTGATAATAATAAGAGTAATGAGTATAGTAATTGTCGTTCTATCGATCATATAAGCATAATATGGCTAATAATATGAGTTAGATTCATAATAATAAGAGTAATAAGTATAGTAATTGTCGTTCTATCGATCATTTAAGCATAATATGGCGAATAATATGAGTTGGGTTGATAAAAATAAGAATAATAAGTATAGTAATTGTCGTTCTATCGATCATATAAGCATAATATGGCTAATAATATGAGTTAGGTTGATAATAATAAGAGTAATAAGTATAGTAAATGTCGTGCTATCGATCATATCTGCATAATATGGCTAATAATATGAGTTAGGTTGGTAATAATAAGAGTAATAAGTATAGTAAATGTCGTGCTATCGATCATATCTGCATAATATGGTTAATAATATGAGTTAGATTGATAATAGTGAGTGTAATAAGTATAGTAAGTGTCGTTCTATCGATCATATTAGCATAATATGGTTAATAATATGAGTTAGATTCATAATAATAAGAGTAATAAGTATAGTAATTGTCGTTCTATCGATAATATAAGCATAATATGGCTAATAATATGAGTTAGATTGATAATAATAAGAGTAATGAGTATAGTAATTGTCGTTCTATCGATCATATCTGCATAATATGGTTAATAATATGAGTTAGATTCATAATAATAAGAGTAATAAGTATAGTAATTGTAGTTCTATCGATCATTTAAGCATAATATGGCTAATAATATGAGTTAGACTGATAATAATAACAGTAATAAGTATAGTAATTAGCGTTCTATCGATATTATAAGCATAATATGGCTAATAATAAGAGTTAGATTGATAATAATAAGAGTAATGAGTATAGTAATTGTAGTTCTATCGATCATATCTGCATAATATGGTTAATAATATGAGTTAGATTCATAATAATAAGAGTAATAAGTATAGTAATTGTCGTTCTATCGATCATATAAGCATAATATGGCTAATAATATGAGTTAGGTTGATAATAACAAGAGTAATAAGTATAGTGATTGTCGTTCCATCGATCAAATTTGCATAATATGGTTAATAATATGAGTTATTTTGATAACAGTGAGTGTAATAAGTATAGTAATTGTCGTTCTGTCGATCATATTAGCATAATATGGCTAATAATATGGGTTAGATTGATAATAATAAGAGTAATGAGTATAGTAATTGTAGTTCTATCGATCATTTAAGCATAATATGGCTAATAATATGAGTTAGATTGATAATAATAACAGTAATAAGTATAGTAATTGTCGTTCTATCGATATTATAAGCATAATATGGCTAATAATAAGAGTTAGATTGATAATATTAAGAGTAGTGAGTATAGTAATTCTCGTTCTATCGATCATATAAGCATAATATGGCTAATAATATGAGTTAGGTTGATAATAGTTAGTGTAATAAGTATAGTAATTGTCGTTCTGTCGATCATATAAGTATAATATGTCTAATAATATGAGTTAGATTGATAATAATAAGAGTAATGAGTATAGTAATTGTCGTTCTATCGATCATATAAGCATAATATGGCTAATAATATGAGTTAGATTCATAATAATAAGAGTAATAAGTATAGTAATTGTCGTTCTATCGATCATTTAAGCATAATATGGCGAATAATATGAGTTGGGTTGATAAAAATAAGAATAATAAGTATAGTAATTGTCGTTCTATCGATCATATAAGCATAATATGGCTAATAATATGAGTTAGGTTGATAATAATAAGAGTAATAAGTATAGTAAATGTCGTGCTATCGATCATATCTGCATAATATGGCTAATAATATGAGTTAGGTTGGTAATAATAAGAGTAATAAGTATAGTAAATGTCGTGCTATCGATCATATCTGCATAATATGGTTAATAATATGAGTTAGATTGATAATAGTGAGTGTAATAAGTATAGTAAGTGTCGTTCTACCGATCATATTAGCATAATATGGTTAATAATATGAGTTAGATTCATAATAATAAGAGTAATAAGTATAGTAATTGTCGTTCTATCGATAATATAAGCATAATATGGCTAATAATATGAGTTAGATTGATAATAATAAGAGTAATGAGTATAGTAATTGTCGTTCTATCGATCATATCTGCATAATATGGTTAATAATATGAGTTAGATTCATAATAATAAGAGTAATAAGTATAGTAATTGTAGTTCTATCGATCATTTAAGCATAATATGGCTAATAATATGAGTTAGACTGATAATAATAACAGTAATAAGTATAGTAATTAGCGTTCTATCGATATTATAAGCATAATATGGCTAATAATAAGAGTTAGATTGATAATAATAAGAGTAATGAGTATAGTAATTGTAGTTCTATCGATCATATCTGCATAATATGGTTAATAATATGAGTTAGATTCATAATAATAAGAGTAATAAGTATAGTAATTGTCGTTCTATCGATCATATAAGCATAATATGGCTAATAATATGAGTTAGGTTGATAATAACAAGAGTAATAAGTATAGTGATTGTCGTTCCATCGATCAAATTTGCATAATATGGTTAATAATATGAGTTAGATTGATAACAGTGAGTGTAATAAGTATAGTAATTGTCGTTCTGTCGATCATATTAGCATAATATGGCTAATAATATGGGTTAGATTGATAATAATAAGAGTAATGAGTATAGTAATTGTAGTTCTATCGATCATTTAAGCATAATATGGCTAATAATATGAGTTAGATTGATAATAATAACAGTAATAAGTATAGTAATTGTCGTTCTATCGATATTATAAGCATAATATGGCTAATAATAAGAGTTAGATTGATAATATTAAGAGTAGTGAGTATAGTAATTCTCGTTCTATCGATCATATAAGCATAATATGGCTAATAATATGAGTTAGGTTGATAATAGTTAGTGTAATAAGTATAGTAATTGTCGTTCTGTCGATCATATAAGTATAATATGTCTAATAATATGAGTTAGATTGATAATAATAAGAGTAATGAGTATAGTAATTGTCGTTCTATCGATCATATAAGCATAATATGGCTAATAATATGAGTTAGACTGATAATAATAACAGTAATAAGTATAGTAATTAGCGTTCTATCGATATTATAAGCATAATATGGCTAATAATAAGAGTTAGATTGATAATAATAAGAGTAATGAGTATAGTAATTGTAGTTCTATCGATCATATCTGCATAATATGGTTAATAATATGAGTTAGATTCATAATAATAAGAGTAATAAGTATAGTAATTGTCGTTCTATCGATCATATAAGCATAATATGGCTAATAATATGAGTTAGGTTGATAATAATAAGAGTAATAAGTATAGTGATTGTCGTTCCATCGATCAAATTTGCATAATATGGTTAATAATATGAGTTAGATTGATAACAGTGAGTGTAATAAGTATAGTAATTGTCGTTCTGTCGATCATATTAGCATAATATGGCTAATAATATGGGTTAGATTGATAATAATAAGAGTAATGAGTATAGTAATTGTAGTTCTATCGATCATTTAAGCATAATATGGCTAATAATATGAGTTAGATTGATAATAATAAGAGTAATAAGTATAGTAATTGTCGTTCTATCGATCACATAAGCATAATATGGCTAATAATACGAGTTAGATTGATAGTAATAACAGTAGTGAGTATAGTAATTGTCGTTCTATCGATCATATAAGCATAATATGGCTAATAATATGAGTTAGATTGATAACAATAAGAGTAATGATTATAGTAATTGTCGTTCTATCGATCATATCTGCATAATATGGTTAATAATATGAGTTAGATTGATAACAGTGAGTGTAATAAGTATAGTAATTGTCGTTCTATCAATCATATAAGCATAATATGGCTAATAATATGTGTTAGATTGATAATAATAAGAGTAAAAAGAATAGTAATTGTCGTTCTATCGATCATATAAGCATAATATGGCTAATAATACGAGTTAGATTGATAGTAATAACAGTAGTGAGTATAGTAATTGTCGTTCTATCGATCATATAAGCATAATATGGCTAATAATATGAGTTAGATTGATAACAATAAGAGTAATGAGCATAGTAGTTGTCGTTCTATCGATCATATAAGCATAATATGGCTAACAATATGAGTCAGATTGATAATAATAAGAGTAATAAGTATAGTAATTGTCGTTCTATCGATCATACAAGCATAATATGGCTAATAATACGAGTTAGATTGATAATAATAAGACTAATAAGTATAGTAATTGTCGTTCTATCGATCATATAAGCATAATATGGCTAATAATATGAGTTAGATTGATAACAATAAGAGTAATGAGTATAGTTATTGTCGTTCTATCGATCATGTAAGCATAGTATGGCTAATAATATGAGTTAGATTGATAATAATAAGACTAATAAGTATAGTAATTGTCGTTCTATCGATCATATAAGCATAATATGGCTAATAATATGAGTTAGATTGATAATAATAAGAGTAAAAAGAATAGTAATTGTCGTTCTATCGATCATATAAGCATAATATGGCTAATAATACGAGTTAGATTGATAATAATAAGACTAATAAGTATAGTAATTGTCGTTCTATCGATCATATAAGCATAATATGGCTAATAATATGAGTTAGATTGATAATAATAAGACTAATAAGTATAGTAATTGTCGTTCTATCGATCATATAAGCATAATATGGCTAATAATATGAGTTAGATTGATAATAATAAGAGTAATAAGTATAGTAATCGTCGTTCTATCGATCACATAAGCATAATATGGCTAATAATACGAGTTAGATTGATAGTAATAACAGTAGTGAGGATAGTAATTGTCGTTCTATCGATCATATAAGCATAATATGGCTAATAATATGAGTTAGATTGATAACAATAAGAGCAATGAGTATAGTAATTGTCGTTCTATCGATCATATAAGCATAATATGGCTAATAATATGAGTTAGATTGATAATAATAAGAGTAATGAGTATAGTAATTGTCGTTCTATCGATCATATAAGCATAATATGGCTAATGATATGAGTCAGATTGATAATAATAAGAGTAATAAGTATAGTAATTGTCGTTCTATCGATCATATCTGCATAATATGGTTAATAATATGAGTTAGATTGATAACAGTGAGTGTAATAAGTATAGTAATTGTCGTTCTATCAATCATATAAGCATAATATGGCTAATAATATGTGTTAGATTGATAATAATAAGAGTAATGAGTATAGTAGTTGTAGTTCTATCGATCATATCTGCATAATATGGTTAATAATATGAGTTAGATTGATAATAATAAGAGAAATAAGTATAGTAATTGTAGTTCTACCGATCATATAAGCATAATATGGCTAATAATATGAGTTAGATTGATAATAATAAGAGTAAAAAGAATAGTAATTGTCGTCCTATCGATCATATAAGCATAATATGGCTAATAATACGAGTTAGATTGATAGTAATAACAGTAGTGAGTATAGTAATTGTCGTTCTATCGATCATATAAGCATAATATGGCTAATAATATGAGTTAGATTGATAACAATAAGAGTAATGAGTATAGTAATTGTCGTTCTATCGATCATATAAGCATAATATGGCTAATAATATGAGTTAGATTGATAATAATAAGACTAATAAGTATAGTAATTGTCGTTCTATCGATCATATAAGCATAATATGGCTAATAATATGAGTTAGATTGATAATAATAAGAGTAATAAGTATAGTAATTGTCGTTCTATCGATCATATAAGCATAATATGGCTAATAATATGAGTTAGATTGATAATAATAAGAGTAATGAGTATAGTAATTGTCGTTCTACCGATCATATAAGCATAATATGGCTAATAATACGAGTTAGATTGATAGTAATAACAGTAGTGAGTATAGTAATTGTCGTTCTATCGATCATATAAGCATAATATGGCTAATAATATGAGTTAGATTGATAACAATAAGAGCAATGAGTATAGTAATTGTCGTTCTATCGATCATATAAGCATAATATGGCTAATAATATGAGTTAGATTGATAATAATAAGAGTAATGAGTATAGTAATTGTCGTTCTACCGATCATATAAGCATAATATGGCTAATAATATGAGTCAGATTGATAATAATAAGAGTAATAAGTATAGTAATTGCCGTTCTATCGATCATATCTGCATAATATGGTTAATAATATGAGTTAGATTGATAACAGTGAGTGTAATAAGTATAGTAATTGTCGTTCTATCAATCATATAAGCATAATATGGCTAATAATATGTGTTAGATTGATAATAATAAGAGTAATGAGTATAGTAGTTGTAGTTCTATCGATCATATCTGCATAATATGGTTAATAATATGAGTTAGATTGATAATAATAAGAGAAATATGTATAGTAATTGTAGTTCTACCGATCATATAAGCATAATATGGCTAATAATATGAGTTAGATTGATAATAATAAGAGTAAAAAGAATAGTAATTGTCGTCCTATCGATCATATAAGCATAATATGGCTAATAATACGAGTTAGATTGATAGTAATAACAGTAGTGAGTATAGTAATTGTCGTTCTATCGATCATATAAGCATAATATGGCTAATAATATGAGTTAGATTGATAACAATAAGAGTAATGAGTATAGTAATTGTCGTTCTATCGATCATATAAGCATAATATGGCTAATAATATGAGTTAGATTGATAATAATAAGACTAATAAGTATAGTAATTGTCGTTCTATCGATCATATAAGCATAATATGGCTAATAATATGAGCTAGATTGATAATAATAAGAGTAATAAGTATAGTAATTATCGTTCTACCGATCATACAAGCATAATATGGTTAATAATATGAGTTAGATTGATAATAGTGAGTGTAATAAGTATAGTAATTGTCCTTCTGTCGATCATATAAGCATAATACGGCTAATAATATGTGTTAGATTGATAATAATAAGAGTAATGAGTATAGTAGTTGTAGTTCTATCGATCATATCTGCATAATATGGTTAATAATATGAGTTAGGTTGATAATAATAAGAGAAATAAGTATAGTAATTGTAGTTCTACCGATCATATAAGCATAATATGGCTAATAATATGAGTTAGATTGATAATAATAAGACTAATAAGTATAGTAATTGTCGTTCTATCGATCATATAAGCATAATATGGCTAATAATATGAGTTAGATTGATAATAATAAGAGTAAAAAGAATAGTAATTGTCGTTCTATCGATCATATAAGCATAATATGGCTAATAATACGAGTTAGATTGATAATAATAAGACTAATAAGTACAGTAATTGTCGTTCTATCGATCATATAAGCATAATATGGCTAATAATACGAGTTAGATTGATAGTAATAACAGTAGTGAGTATAGTAATTGTCGTTCTATCGATCATATAAGCATAATATGGCTAATAATATGAGTTAGATTGATAACAATAAGAGCAATGAGTATAGTAATTGTCGTTCTATCGATCATATAAGCATAATATGGCTAATAATATGAGTTAGATTGATAATAATAAGACTAATAAGTATAGTAATTGTCGTTCTATCGATCATATAAGCATAATATGGCTAATAATATGAGTTAGATTGATAATAATAAGAGTAAAAAGAATAGTAATTGTCGTTCTATCGATCATATAAGCATAATATGGCTAATAATACGAGTTAGATTGATAATAATAAGACTAATAAGTATAGTAATTGTCGTTCTATCGATCATATAAGCATAATATGGCTAATAATATGAGTTAGATTGATAATAATAAGAGTAAAAAGAATAGTAATTGTCGTCCTATCGATCATATAAGCATAATATGGCTAATAATACGAGTTAGATTGATAGTAATAACAGTAGTGAGTATAGTAATTGTCGTTCTATCGATCATATAAGCATAATATGGCTAATAATATGAGTTAGATTGATAACAATAAGAGTAATGAGTATAGTAATTGTCGTTCTATCGATCATATAAGCATAATATGGCTAATAATACGAGTTAGATTGATAATAATAAGAGTAATAAGTATAGTAATTATCGTTCTACCGATCATACAAGCATAATATGGCTAATAATATGAGTTAGATTGATAATAATAAGACTAATAACTATAGTAATTGTCGTTCTATCGATCATATAAGCATAACACGGCTAATAATATGAGTCAGATTGATAACAATAAGAGTAATAAGTATAGTAATTGTCGTTCTATTGATCATATAAGCATAATATTGCTAATAATATGAGTTAGATTGATAATAATAAGAGTAATGAGTATAGTTATTGTCGTTCTATCGATCATGTAAGCATAGTATGGCTAATAACATGAGTTAGATTGATAATAATAAGAGTAATAAGTATAGTAATTGTCGTTCTATCGATCACATAAGCATAATATGGCTAATAATATGAGTTAGATTGATAGTAATAACAGTAGTGAGTATAGTAATTGTCGTTCTATCGATCATATAAGCATAATATGGCTAATAATATGAGTTAGATTGATAATAATAAGAGTAATGAGTATAGTAATTGTCGTTCTATCGATCATATAAGCATAATATGGCTAATAAAATGAGTTAGATTGATAATAATAAGAGTAATGAGTATAGTAGTTGTAGTTCTATCGATCATATCTGCATAATATGGTTAATAATATGAGTTAGATTGATAACAGTGAGTGTAATAAGTATAGTAATTGTCGTTCTATCAATCATATAAGCATAACATGGCTAATAATATGTGTTAGATTGATAATAATAAGAGTAATGAGTATAGTAGTTGTAGTTCTATCGATCATATCTGTATAATATGGTTAATAGTATGAGTTAGATTGATAATAATAAGAGTAAAAAGAATAGTAATTGTCGTTCTATCGATCATATAAGCATAATATGGCTAATAATACGAGTTAGATTGATAATAATAAGACTAATAAGTATAGTAATTGTCGTTCTATCGATCATATAAGCATAATATGGCTAATAATATGAGTTAGATTGATAATAATAAGAGTAATAAGTATAGTAATTGTCGTTCTATCGATCACATAAGCATAATATGGCTAATAATACGAGTTAGATTGATAGTAATAACAGTAGTGAGTATAGTAATTGTCGTTCTATCGATCATATAAGCATAATATGGCTAATAATATGAGTTAGATTGATAACAATAAGAGTAATGAGTATAGTAATTGTCGTTCTATCGATCATATAAGCATAATATGGCTAATAATATGAGTTAGATTGATAATAATAAGACTAATAAGTATAGTAATTGTCGTTCTATCGATCATATAAGCACAATATGGCTAATAATATGAGTTAGATTGATAATAATAAGAGTAATAAGTATAGTAATTGTCGTTCTATCGATCACATAAGCATAATATGGCTAATAATACGAGTTAGATTGATAGTAATAACAGTAGTGAGTATAGTAATTGTCGTTCTATCGATCATATAAGCATAATATGGCTAATAATATGAGTTAGATTGATAACAATAAGAGTAATGATTATAGTAATTGTCGTTCTATCGATCATATCTGCATAATATGGTTAATAATATGAGTTAGATTGATAACAGTGAGTGTAATAAGTATAGTAATTGTCGTTCTATCAATCATATAAGCATAATATGGCTAATAATATGTGTTAGATTGATAATAATAAGAGTAAAAAGAATAATAATTGTCGTTCTATCGATCATATAAGCATAATATGGCTAATAATACGAGTTAGATTGATAGTAATAACAGTAGTGAGTATAGTAATTGTCGTTCTATCGATCATATAAGCATAATATGGCTAATAATATGAGTTAGATTGATAACAATAAGAGTAATGAGCATAGTAGTTGTCGTTCTATCGATCATATAAGCATAATATGGCTAACAATATGAGTCAGATTGATAATAATAAGAGTAATAAGTATAGTAATTGTCGTTCTATCGATCATACAAGCATAATATGGCTAATAATACGAGTTAGATTGATAATAATAAGACTAATAAGTATAGTAATTGTCGTTCTATCGATCATATAAGCATAATATGGCTAATAATATGAGTTAGATTGATAACAATAAGAGTAATGAGTATAGTTATTGTCGTTCTATCGATCATGTAAGCATAGTATGGCTAATAATATGAGTTAGATTGATAATAATAAGACTAATAAGTATAGTAATTGTCGTTCTATCGATCATATAAGCATAATATGGCTAATAATATGAGTTAGATTGATAATAATAAGAGTAAAAAGAATAGTAATTGTCGTTCTATCGATCATATAAGCATAATATGGCTAATAATACGAGTTAGATTGATAATAATAAGACTAATAAGTATAGTAATTGTCGTTCTATCGATCATATAAGCATAATATGGCTAATAATATGAGTTAGATTGATAATAATAAGACTAATAAGTATAGTAATTGTCGTTCTATCGATCATATAAGCATAATATGGCTAATAATATGAGTTAGATTGATAATAATAAGAGTAATAAGTATAGTAATTGTCGTTCTATCGATCACATAAGCATAATATGGCTAATAATACGAGTTAGATTGATAGTAATAACAGTAGTGAGGATAGTAATTGTCGTTCTATCGATCATATAAGCATAATATGGCTAATAATATGAGTTAGATTGATAACAATAAGAGCAATGAGTATAGTAATTGTCGTTCTATCGATCATATAAGCATAATATGGCTAATAATATGAGTTAGATTGATAATAATAAGAGTAATGAGTATAGTAATTGTCGTTCTATCGATCATATAAGCATAATATGGCTAATGATATGAGTCAGATTGATAATAATAAGAGTAATAAGTATAGTAATTGTCGTTCTATCGATCATATCTGCATAATATGGTTAATAATATGAGTTAGATTGATAACAGTGAGTGTAATAAGTATAGTAATTGTCGTTCTATCAATCATATAA
This sequence comes from Megachile rotundata, assembly GCF_050947335.1. Classification (NCBI taxonomy): domain Eukaryota; kingdom Metazoa; phylum Arthropoda; class Insecta; order Hymenoptera; family Megachilidae; genus Megachile; species Megachile rotundata. Next base: position 26,179 of record NW_027473918.1, read on the forward strand.
GCATAATATGGCTAATAATATGTGTTAGATTGATAATAATAAGAGTAATGAGTATAGTAGTTGTAGTTCTATCGATCATATCTGCATAATATGGTTAATAATATGAGTTAGATTGATAATAATAAGAGAAATAAGTATAGTAATTGTAGTTCTACCGATCATATAAGCATAATATGGCTAATAATATGAGTTAGATTGATAATAATAAGAGTAAAAAGAATAGTAATTGTCGTCCTATCGATCATATAAGCATAATATGGCTAATAATACGAGTTAGATTGATAGTAATAACAGTAGTGAGTATAGTAATTGTCGTTCTATCGATCATATAAGCATAATATGGCTAATAATATGAGTTAGATTGATAACAATAAGAGTAATGAGTATAGTAATTGTCGTTCTATCGATCATATAAGCATAATATGGCTAATAATATGAGTTAGATTGATAATAATAAGACTAATAAGTATAGTAATTGTCGTTCTATCGATCATATAAGCATAATATGGCTAATAATATGAGTTAGATTGATAATAATAAGAGTAATAAGTATAGTAATTGTCGTTCTATCGATCACATAAGCATAATATGGCTAATAATACGAGTTAGATTGATAGTAATAACAGTAGTGAGTATAGTAATTGTCGTTCTATCGATCATATAAGCATAATATGGCTAATAATATGAGTTAGATTGATAACAATAAGAGTAATGATTATAGTAATTGTCGTTCTATCGATCATATAAGCATAATATGGCTAAAAATATGAGTTAGATTGATAATAGTAAGACTAATAAGTATAGTAATTGTCGTTCTATCGATCATATAAGCATAATATGGCTAATAATATGAGTTGGATTGATAATAATAAGAGTAATAAGTATAGTAATTGTCGTTCTATCGATCACATAAGCATAATATGGCTAATAATACGAGTTAGATTGATAGTAATAACAGTAGTGAGTATAGTAATTGTCGTTCTATCGATCATATAAGCATAATATGGCTAATAATATGAGTTAGATTGATAACAATAAGAGCAATGAGTATAGTAATTGTCGTTCTATCGATCATATAAGCATAATATGGCTAATAATATGAGTTAGATTGATAATAATAAGAGTAATGAGTATAGTAATTGTCGTTCTACCGATCATATAAGCATAATATGGCTAATAATATGAGTCAGATTGATAATAATAAGAGTAATAAGTATAGTAATTGCCGTTCTATCGATCATATCTGCATAATATGGTTAATAATATGAGTTAGATTGATAACAGTGAGTGTAATAAGTATAGTAATTGTCGTTCTATCAACCATATAAGCATAATATGGCTAATAATATGTGTTAGATTGATAATAATAAGAGTAATGAGTATAGTAGTTGTAGTTCTATCGATCATATCTGCATAATATGGTTAATAATATGAGTTAGATTGATAATAATAAGAGAAATATGTATAGTAATTGTAGTTCTACCGATCATATAAGCATAATATGGCTAATAATATGAGTTAGATTGATAATAATAAGAGTAAAAAGAATAGTAATTGTCGTCCTATCGATCATATAAGCATAATATGGCTAATAATACGAGTTAGATTGATAGTAATAACAGTAGTGAGTATAGTAATTGTCGTTCTATCGATCATATAAGCATAATATGGCTAATAATATGAGTTAGATTGATAACAATAAGAGTAATGAGTATAGTAATTGTCGTTCTATCGATCATATAAGCATAATATGGCTAATAATATGAGTTAGATTGATAATAATAAGACTAATAAGTATAGTAATTGTCGTTCTATCGATCATATAAGCATAATATGGCTAATAATATGAGCTAGATTGATAATAATAAGAGTAATAAGTATAGTAATTATCGTTCTACCGATCATACAAGCATAATATGGTTAATAATATGAGTTAGATTGATAATAGTGAGTGTAATAAGTATAGTAATTGTCCTTCTGTCGATCATATAAGCATAATACGGCTAATAATATGTGTTAGATTGATAATAATAAGAGTAATGAGTATAGTAGTTGTAGTTCTATCGATCATATCTGCATAATATGGTTAATAATATGAGTTAGGTTGATAATAATAAGAGAAATAAGTATAGTAATTGTAGTTCTACCGATCATATAAGCATAATATGGCTAATAATATGAGTTAGATTGATAATAATAAGACTAATAAGTATAGTAATTGTCGTTCTATCGATCATATAAGCATAATATGGCTAATAATATGAGTTAGATTGATAATAATAAGAGTAAAAAGAATAGTAATTGTCGTTCTAAAGATCATATACGCATAATATGGCTAATAATACGAGTTAGATTGATAATAATAAGACTAATAAGTACAGTAATTGTCGTTCTATCGATCATATAAGCATAATATGGCTAATAATACGAGTTAGATTGATAGTAATAACAGTAGTGAGTATAGTAATTGTCGTTCTATCGATCATATAAGCATAATATGGCTAATAATATGAGTTAGATTGATACTAATAAGAGAAATAAGTATAGTAATTGTAGTTCTACCGATCATATAAGCATAATATGGCTAATAATATGAGTTAGATTGATAATAATAAGACTAATAAGTATAGTAATTGTCGTTCTATCGATCATATAAGCATAATATGGCTAATAATATGAGTTAGATTGATAATAATAAGAGTAAAAAGAATAGTAATTGTCGTTCTATCGATCATATAAGCATAATATGGCTAATAATACGAGTTAGATTGATAATAATAAGACTAATAAGTATAGTAATTGTCGTTCTATCGATCATATAAGCATAGTATGGCTAATAATATGAGTTAGATTGATAATAATAAGAGTAATAAGTATAGTAATTGTCGTTCTATCGATCACATAAGCATAATATGGCTAATAATACGAGTTAGATTGATAGTAATAACAGTAGTGAGTATAGTAATTGTCGTTCTATCGATCATATAAGCATAATATGGCTAATAATATGAGTTAGATTGATAACAATAAGAGTAACGAGTATAATAATTGTCGTTCTATCGATCATATAAGCATAATATGGCTAATAATACGAGTTAGATTGATAATAATAAGAGTAATAAGTATAGTAATTATCGTTCTACCGATCATACAAGCATAATATGGCTAATAATATGAGTTAGATTGATAATAATAAGACTAATAACTATAGTAATTGTCGTTCTATCGATCATATAAGCATAATACGGCTAATAATATGAGTCAGATTGATAATAATAAGAGTAATAAGTATAGTAATTGTCGTTCTATCGATCATATAAGCATAATATTGCTAATAATATGAGTTAGATTGATAATAATAAGAGTAATGAGTATAGTTATTGTCGTTCTATCGATCATGTAAGCATAGTATGGCTAATAACATGAGTTAGATTGATAATAATAAGAGTAATAAGTATAGTAATTGTCGTTCTATCGATCACATAAGCATAATATGGCTAATAATATGAGTTAGATTGATAGTAATAACAGTAGTGAGTATAGTAATTGTCGTTCTATCGATCATATAAGCATAATATGGCTAATAATATGAGTTAGATTGATAATAATAAGAGTAATGAGTATAGTAATTGTCGTTCTATCGATCATATAAGCATAATATGGCTAATAAAATGAGTTAGATTGATAATAATAAGAGTAATGAGTATAGTAGTTGTAGTTCTATCGATCATATCTGCATAATATGGTTAATAATATGAGTTAGATTGATAACAGTGAGTGTAATAAGTATAGTAATTGTCGTTCTATCAATCATATAAGCATAATATGGCTAATAATATGTGTTAGATTGATAATAATAAGAGTAATGAGTATAGTAGTTGTAGTTCTATCGATCATATCTGTATAATATGGTTAATAGTATGAGTTAGATTGATAATAATAAGAGTAAAAAGAATAGTAATTGTCGTTCTATCGATCATATAAGCATAATATGGCTAATAATACGAATTAGATTGATAATAATAAGACTAATAAGTATAGTAATTGTCGTTCTATCGATCATATAAGCATAATATGGCTAATAATATGAGTTAGATTGATAATAATAAGACTAATAAGTATAGTAATTGTCGTTCTATCGATCATATAAGCATAATATGGCTAATAATATGAGTTAGATTGATAATAATAAGAGTAATAAGTATAGTAATTGTCGTTCTATCGATCATATAAGCATAATATGGCTAATAATATGAGCTAGATTGATAATAATAAGATTAATAAGTATAGTAATTATCGTTCTACCGATCATACAAGCATAATATGGTTAATAATATGAGTTAGATTGATAATAGTGAGTGTAATAAGTATAGTAATTGTCGTTCTGTCGATCATATAAGCATAATACGGCTAATAATATGAGTTAGATTGATAATAATAAGAGTAATAAGTATAGTAATTGTCGTTCTATCGATCATATATGCATAATATGGCTAATAATGTGAGTTAGATTGATAATAATAAGAGTAATGAGTATAGTAATTGTCGTTCTATCGATCATATAAGCATAATATGGCTAATAATATGAGTCAGATTGATAATAATAAGAGTAATAAGTATAGTAATTGTCGTTCTATCGATCATATCTGCATAATATGGTTAATAATATGAGTTAGATTGATAACAGTGAGTGTAATAAGTATAGTAATTGTCGTTCTATCAATCATATAAGCATAATATGGCTAATAATATGTGTTAGATTCATAATAATAAGAGTAATGAGTATAGTAATTGTCGTTCTATCGATCATATAAGCATAATATGGCTAATAATACGAGTTAGATTGATAGTAATAACAGTAGTGAGTATAGTAATTGTCGTTCTATCGATCATATAAGCATAATATGGCTAATAATATGAGTTAGATTGATAACAATAAGAGTAATGAGCATAGTAGTTGTCGTTCTATCGATCATATAAGCATAATATGGCTAACAATATGAGTCAGATTGATAATAATAACAGTAATAAGTATAGTAATTGTCGTTCTATCGATCATACAAGCATAATATGGCTAATAATATGAGTCAGATTGATAATAATAAGAGTAATAAGTATAGTAATTATCGTTCTACCGATCATACAAGCACAATATGGCTAATAATATGAGTCAGATTGATAATAATAAGAGTAATAAGTATAGTAATTGTCGTTCTATCGATCATATAAGCATAATATTGCTAATAATATGAGTTAGATTGATAATAATAAGAGTAATGAGTATAGTTATTGTCGTTCTATCGATCATGTAAGCATAGTATGGCTAATAACATGAGTTAGATTGATAATAATAAGAGTAATAAGTATAGTAATTGTCGTTCTATCGATCACATAAGCATAATATGGCTAATAATATGAGTTAGATTGATAGTAATAACAGTAGTGAGTATAGTAATTGTCGTTCTATCGATCATATAAGCATAATATGGCTAATAATATGAGTTAGATTGATAACAATAAGAGTAATGAGTATAGTAATTGTCGTTCTATCGATCATATAAGCATAATATGGCGAATAATATGAGTTAGATTGATAATAATAAGACTAATAAGTATAGTAATTGTCGTTCTATCGATCATATAAGCATAATATGGCTAATAATATGAGTTAGATTGATAATAATAAGAGTAATAAGTATAGTAATTGTCGTTCTATCGATCACATAAGCATAATATGGCGAATAATACGAGTTAGATTGATAGTAATAACAGTAGTGAGTATAGTAATTGTCGTTCTATCGATCATATAAGCATAATATGGCTAATAATATGAGTTAGATTGATAACAATAAGAGTAACGAGTATAGTAATTGCCGTTCTATCGATCATATAAGCATAATATGGCTAATAATACGAGTTAGATTGATAATAATAAGAGTAATAAGTATAGTAATTATCGTTCTATCGATCATATAAGCATAATACGGCTAATAATATGAGTCAGATTGATAATAATAAGAGTAATAACTATAGTAATTGTCGTTCTATCGATCATATAAGCATAATATTGCTAATAATATGAGTTAGATTGATAATAATAAGAGTAATGAGTATAGTTATTGTCGTTCTATCGATCATGTAAGCATAGTATGGCTAATAACATGAGTTAGATTGATAATAATAAGTGTAATAAGTATAGTAATTGTCGTTCTATCGATCACATAAGCATAATATGGCTAATAATATGAGTTAGATTGATAGTAATAACAGTAGTGAGTATAGTAATTGTCGTTCTATCGATCATATAAGCATAATATGGCTAATAATATGAGTTAGATTGATAATAATAAGAGTAATGAGTATAGTAATTGTCGTTCTATCGATCATATAAGCATAATATGGCTAATAATATGAGTTAGATTGATAACAATAAGAGTAATGAGTATCGTAATTGTCGTTCTATCGATCATATAAGCATAGTATGGCTAATAATATGAGATAGATTGATAATAATAAGAGTAATAAGTATAGTAATTATCGTTCTACCGATCATACAAGCATAATATTGCTAATAATATGAGTTAGATTGATAATAATAAGAGTAATGAGTATAGTTATTGTCGTTCTATCGATCATGTAAGCATAGTATGGCTAATAACATGAGTTAGATTGATAATAATAAGAGTAATAAGTATAGTAATTGTCGTTCTATCGATCACATAAGCATAATATGGCTAATAATATGAGTTAGATTGATAGTAATAACAGTAGTGAGTATAGTAATTGTCGTTCTATCGATCATATAAGCATAATATGGCTAATAATATGAGTTAGATTGATAATAATAAGAGTAATGAGTATAGTAATTGTCGTTCTATCGATCATATAAGCATAATATGGCTAATAATATGAGTTAGATTGATAACAATAAGAGTAACGAGTATAGTAATTGTCGTTCTATCGATCATATAAGCATAATACGGCTAATAATATGAGTCAGATTGATAATAATAAGAGTAATAACTATAGTAATTGTCGTTCTATCGATCATATAAGCATAATATTGCTAATAATATGAGTTAGATTGATAATAATAAGAGTAATGAGTATAGTTATTGTCGTTCTATCGATCATGTAAGCATAATATGGCTAATAATATGAGTTAGATTGATAATAATAAGAGTAATGAGTATAGTAATTGTCGTTCTATCGATCATATAAGCATAATATGGCTAATAATATGAGTCAGATTGATAATAATAAGAGTAATAAGTATAGTAATTGTCATTCTATCGATCATATCTGCATAATATGGTTAATAATATGAGTTAGACTGATAACAGTGAGTGTAATAAGTATAGTAATTGTCGTTCTATCAATCATATAAGCATAATATGGCTAATAATATGTGTTAGATTGATAATAATAAGAGTAATGAGTATAGTAGTTGTAGTTCTATCGACCATATCTGCATAATATGGTTAATAATATGAGTTAGATTGATACTAATAAGAGAAATAAGTATAGTAATTGTAGTTCTACCGATCATATAAGCATAATATGGCTAATAATATGAGTTAGATTGATAATAATAAGACTAATAAGTATAGTAATTGTCGTTCTATCGATCATATAAGCATAATATGGCTAATAATATGAGTTAGATTGATAATAATAAGAGTAAAAAGAATAGTAATTGTCGTTCTATCGATCATATAAGCATAATATGGCTAATAATACGAGTTAGATTGATAATAATAAGACTAATAAGTATAGTAATTGTCGTTCTATCGATCATATAAGCATAGTATGGCTAATAACATGAGTTAGATTGATAATAATAAGAGTAATAAGTATAGTAATTGTCGTTCTATCGATCACATAAGCATAATATGGCTAATAATATGAGTTAGATTGATAGTAATAACAGTAGTGAGTATAGTAATTGTCGTTCTATCGATCATATAAGCATAATATGGCTAATAATATGAGTTAGATTGATAATAATAAGAGTAATGAGTATAGTAATTGTCGTTCTATCGATCATATAAGCATAATATGGCTAATAAAATGAGTTAGATTGATAATAATAAGAGTAATGAGTATAGTAGTTGTAGTTCTATCGATCATATCTGCATAATATGGTTAATAATATGAGTTAGATTGATAACAGTGAGTGTAATAAGTAGAGTAATTGTCGTTCTATCAATCATATAAGCATAATATGGCTAATAATATGTGTTAGATTGATAATAATAAGAGTAATGAGTATAGTAGTTGTAGTTCTATCGATCATATCTGTATAATATGGTTAATAGTATGAGTTAGATTGATAATAATAAGAGTAAAAAGAATAGTAATTGTCGTTCTATCGATCATATAAGCATAATATGGCTAATAATACGAATTAGATTGATAATAATAAGACTAATAAGTATAGTAATTGTCGTTCTATCGATCATATAAGCATAATATGGCTAATAATATGAGTTAGATTGATAATAATAAGACTAATAAGTATAGTAATTGTCGTTCTATCGATCATATAAGCATAATATGGCTAATAATATGAGTTAGATTGATAATAATAAGAGTAATAAGTATAGTAATTGTCGTTCTATCGATCATATAAGCATAATATGGCTAATAATATGAGCTAGATTGATAATAATAAGATTAATAAGTATAGTAATTATCGTTCTACCGATCATACAAGCATAATATGGTTAATAATATGAGTTAGATTGATAATAGTGAGTGTAATAAGTATAGTAATTGTCGTTCTGTCGATCATATAAGCATAATACGGCTAATAATATGAGTTAGATTGATAATAATAAGAGTAATAAGTATAGTAATTGTCGTTCTATCGATCATATATGCATAATATGGCTAATAATGTGAGTTAGATTGATAATAATAAGAGTAATGAGTATAGTAATTGTCGTTCTATCGATCATATAAGCATAATATGGCTAATAATATGAGTCAGATTGATAATAATAAGAGTAATAAGTATAGTAATTGTCGTTCTATCGATCATATCTGCATAATATGGTTAATAATATGAGTTAGATTGATAACAGTGAGTGTAATAAGTATAGTAATTGTCGTTCTATCAATCATATAAGCATAATATGGCTAATAATATGTGTTAGATTCATAATAATAAGAGTAAAAAGAATAGTAATTGTCGTTCTATCGATCATATAAGCATAATATGGCTAATAATACGAGTTAGATTGATAGTAATAACAGTAGTGAGTATAGTAATTGTCGTTCTATCGATCATATAAGCATAATATGGCTAATAATATGAGTTAGATTGATAACAATAAGAGTAATGAGCATAGTAGTTGTCGTTCTATCGATCATATAAGCATAATATGGCTAACAATATGAGTCAGATTGATAATAATAACAGTAATAAGTATAGTAATTGTCGTTCTATCGATCATACAAGCATAATATGGCTAATAATATGAGTCAGATTGATAATAATAAGAGTAATAAGTATAGTAATTATCGTTCTACCGATCATACAAGCACAATATGGCTAATAATATGAGTCAGATTGATAATAATAAGAGTAATAAGTATAGTAATTGTCGTTCTATCGATCATATAAGCATAATATTGCTAATAATATGAGTTAGATTGATAATAATAAGAGTAATGAGTATAGTTATTGTCGTTCTATCGATCATGTAAGCATAGTATGGCTAATAACATGAGTTAGATTGATAATAATAAGAGTAATAAGTATAGTAATTGTCGTTCTATCGATCACATAAGCATAATATGGCTAATAATATGAGTTAGATTGATAGTAATAACAGTAGTGAGTATAGTAATTGTCGTTCTATCGATCATATAAGCATAATATGGCTAATAATATGAGTTAGATTGATAACAATAAGAGTAATGAGTATAGTAATTGTCGTTCTATCGATCATATAAGCATAATATGGCGAATAATATGAGTTAGATTGATAATAATAAGACTAATAAGTATAGTAATTGTCGTTCTATCGATCATATAAGCATAATATGGCTAATAATATGAGTTAGATTGATAATAATAAGAGTAATAAGTATAGTAATTGTCGTTCTATCGATCACATAAGCATAATATGGCGAATAATACGAGTTAGATTGATAGTAATAACAGTAGTGAGTATAGTAATTGTCGTTCTATCGATCATATAAGCATAATATGGCTAATAATATGAGTTAGATTGATAACAATAAGAGTAACGAGTATAGTAATTGCCGTTCTATCGATCATATAAGCATAATATGGCTAATAATACGAGTTAGATTGATAATAATAAGAGTAATAAGTATAGTAATTATCGTTCTATCGATCATATAAGCATAATACGGCTAATAATATGAGTCAGATTGATAATAATAAGAGTAATAACTATAGTAATTGTCGTTCTATCGATCATATAAGCATAATATTGCTAATAATATGAGTTAGATTGATAATAATAAGAGTAATGAGTATAGTTATTGTCGTTCTATCGATCATGTAAGCATAGTATGGCTAATAACGTGAGTTAGATTGATAATAATAAGTGTAATAAGTATAGTAATTGTCGTTCTATCGATCACATAAGCATAATATGGCTAATAATATGAGTTAGATTGATAGTAATAACAGTAGTGAGTATAGTAATTGTCGTTCTATCGATCATATAAGCATAATATGGCTAATAATATGAGTTAGATTGATAATAATAAGAGTAATGAGTATAGTAATTGTCGTTCTATCGATCATATAAGCATAATATGGCTAATAATATGAGTTAGATTGATAACAATAAGAGTAATGAGTATAGTAATTGTCGTTCTATCGATCATATAAGCATAGTATGGCTAATAATATGAGATAGATTGATAATAATAAGAGTAATAAGTATAGTAATTATCGTTCTACCGATCATACAAGCATAATATTGCTAATAATATGAGTTAGATTGATAATAATAAGAGTAATGAGTATAGTTATTGTCGTTCTATCGATCATGTAAGCATAGTATGGCTAATAACATGAGTTAGATTGATAATAATAAGAGTAATAAGTATAGTAATTGTCGTTCTATCGATCACATAAGCATAATATGGCTAATAATATGAGTTAGATTGATAGTAATAACAGTAGTGAGTATAGTAATTGTCGTTCTATCGATCATATAAGCATAATATGGCTAATAATATGAGTTAGATTGATAATAATAAGAGTAATGAGTATAGTAATTGTCGTTCTATCGATCATATAAGCATAATATGGCTAATAATATGAGTTAGATTGATAACAATAAGAGTAATGAGTATAGTAATTGTCGTTCTATCGATCATATAAGCATAATATGGCTAATAATATGAGATAGATTGATAATAATAAGAGTAATAAGTACAGTAATTATCGTTCTACCGATCATACAAGCATAATATTGCTAATAATATGAGTTAGATTGATAATAATAAGAGTAATGAGTATAGTAGTTGTAGTTCTATCGATCATATAAGCATAGTATGGCTAATAATATGAGTTAGATTGATAATAATAAGACTAATAAGTATAGTAATTGTCGTTCTATCGATCATATAAGCATAATATGGCTAATAATATGAGTTAGATTGATAATAATAAGAGTAAAAAGAATAGTAATTGTCGTTCTATCGATCATATAAGCATAATATGGCTAATAATACGAGTTAGATTGATAATAATAAGACTAATAAGTACAGTAATTGTCGTTCTATCGATCATATAAGCATAATATGGCTAATAATACGAGTTAGATTGATAGTAATAACAGTAGTGAGTATAGTAATTGTCGTTCTATCGATCATATAAGCATAATATGGCTAATAATATGAGTTAGATTGATAACAATAAGAGCAATGAGTATAGTAATTGTCGTTCTATCGATCATATAAGCATAATATGGCTAATAATATGAGTTAGATTGATAATAATAAGAGTAATGAGTATAGTAATTGTCGTTCTATCGATCATATAAGCATAATATGGCTAATAATATGAGTCAGATTGATAATAATAAGAGTAATAAGTATAGTAATTGTCATTCTATCGATCATATCTGCATAATATGGTTAATAATATGAGTTAGACTGATAACAGTGAGTGTAATAAGTATAGTAATTGTCGTTCTATCAATCATATAAGCATAATATGGCTAATAATATGTGTTAGATTGATAATAATAAGAGTAATGAGTATAGTAGTTGTAGTTCTATCGACCATATCTGCATAATATGGTTAATAATATGAGTTAGATTGATACTAATAAGAGAAATAAGTATAGTAATTGTAGTTCTACCGATCATATAAGCATAATATGGCTAATAATATGAGTTAGATTGATAATAATAAGACTAATAAGTATAGTAATTGTCGTTCTATCGATCATATAAGCATAATATGGCTAATAATATGAGTTAGATTGATAATAATAAGAGTAAAAAGAATAGTAATTGTCGTTCTATCGATCATATAAGCATAATATGGCTAATAATACGAGTTAGATTGATAATAATAAGACTAATAAGTATAGTAATTGTCGTTCTATCGATCATATAAGCATAATATGGCTAATAATATGAGTTAGATTGATAATAATAAGAGTAATGAGTATAGTAATTGTCGTTCTATCGATCATATAAGCATAATATGGCTAATAAAATGAGTTAGATTGATAATAATAAGAGTAATGAGTATAGTAGTTGTAGTTCTATCGATCATATCTGCATAATATGGTTAATAATATGAGTTAGATTGATAACAGTGAGTGTAATAAGTAGAGTAATTGTCGTTCTATCAATCATATAAGCATAATATGGCTAATAATATGTGTTAGATTGATAATAATAAGAGTAATGAGTATAGTAGTTGTAGTTCTATCGATCATATCTGTATAATATGGTTAATAGTATGAGTTAGATTGATAATAATAAGAGTAAAAAGAATAGTAATTGTCGTTCTATCGATCATATAAGCATAATATGGCTAATAATACGAATTAGATTGATAATAATAAGACTAATAAGTATAGTAATTGTCGTTCTATCGATCATATAAGCATAATATGGCTAATAATATGAGTTAGATTGATAATAATAAGACTAATAAGTATAGTAATTGTCGTTCTATCGATCATATAAGCATAATATGGCTAATAATATGAGTTAGATTGATAATAATAAGAGTAATAAGTATAGTAATTGTCGTTCTATCGATCATATAAGCATAATATGGCTAATAATATGAGCTAGATTGATAATAATAAGATTAATAAGTATAGTAATTATCGTTCTACCGATCATACAAGCATAATATGGTTAATAATATGAGTTAGATTGATAATAGTGAGTGTAATAAGTATAGTAATTGTCGTTCTGTCGATCATATAAGCATAATACGGCTAATAATATGAGTTAGATTGATAATAATAAGAGTAATAAGTATAGTAATTGTCGTTCTATCGATCATATATGCATAATATGGCTAATAATGTGAGTTAGATTGATAATAATAAGAGTAATGAGTATAGTAATTGTCGTTCTATCGATCATATAAGCATAATATGGCTAATAATATGAGTCAGATTGATAATAATAAGAGTAATAAGTATAGTAATTGTCGTTCTATCGATCATATCTGCATAATATGGTTAATAATATGAGTTAGATTGATAACAGTGAGTGTAATAAGTATAGTAATTGTCGTTCTATCAATCATATAAGCATAATATGGCTAATAATATGTGTTAGATTCATAATAATAAGAGTAAAAAGAATAGTAATTGTCGTTCTATCGATCATATAAGCATAATATGGCTAATAATACGAGTTAGATTGATAGTAATAACAGTAGTGAGTATAGTAATTGTCGTTCTATCGATCATATAAGCATAATATGGCTAATAATATGAGTTAGATTGATAACAATAAGAGTAATGAGCATAGTAGTTGTCGTTCTATCGATCATATAAGCATAATATGGCTAACAATATGAGTCAGATTGATAATAATAACAGTAATAAGTATAGTAATTGTCGTTCTATCGATCATACAAGCATAATATGGCTAATAATATGAGTCAGATTGATAATAATAAGAGTAATAAGTATAGTAATTATCGTTCTACCGATCATACAAGCACAATATGGCTAATAATATGAGTCAGATTGATAATAATAAGAGTAATAAGTATAGTAATTGTCGTTCTATCGATCATATAAGCATAATATTGCTAATAATATGAGTTAGATTGATAATAATAAGAGTAATGAGTATAGTTATTGTCGTTCTATCGATCATGTAAGCATAGTATGGCTAATAACATGAGTTAGATTGATAATAATAAGAGTAATAAGTATAGTAATTGTCGTTCTATCGATCACATAAGCATAATATGGCTAATAATATGAGTTAGATTGATAGTAATAACAGTAGTGAGTATAGTAATTGTCGTTCTATCGATCATATAAGCATAATATGGCTAATAATATGAGTTAGATTGATAACAATAAGAGTAATGAGTATAGTAATTGTCGTTCTATCGATCATATAAGCATAATATGGCGAATAATATGAGTTAGATTGATAATAATAAGACTAATAAGTATAGTAATTGTCGTTCTATCGATCATATAAGCATAATATGGCTAATAATATGAGTTAGATTGATAATAATAAGAGTAATAAGTATAGTAATTGTCGTTCTATCGATCACATAAGCATAATATGGCGAATAATACGAGTTAGATTGATAGTAATAACAGTAGTGAGTATAGTAATTGTCGTTCTATCGATCATATAAGCATAATATGGCTAATAATATGAGTTAGATTGATAACAATAAGAGTAACGAGTATAGTAATTGCCGTTCTATCGATCATATAAGCATAATATGGCTAATAATACGAGTTAGATTGATAATAATAAGAGTAATAAGTATAGTAATTATCGTTCTATCGATCATATAAGCATAATACGGCTAATAATATGAGTCAGATTGATAATAATAAGAGTAATAACTATAGTAATTGTCGTTCTATCGATCATATAAGCATAATATTGCTAATAATATGAGTTAGATTGATAATAATAAGAGTAATGAGTATAGTTATTGTCGTTCTATCGATCATGTAAGCATAGTATGGCTAATAACGTGAGTTAGATTGATAATAATAAGTGTAATAAGTATAGTAATTGTCGTTCTATCGATCACATAAGCATAATATGGCTAATAATATGAGTTAGATTGATAGTAATAACAGTAGTGAGTATAGTAATTGTCGTTCTATCGATCATATAAGCATAATATGGCTAATAATATGAGTTAGATTGATAATAATAAGAGTAATGAGTATAGTAATTGTCGTTCTATCGATCATATAAGCATAATATGGCTAATAATATGAGTTAGATTGATAACAATAAGAGTAATGAGTATAGTAATTGTCGTTCTATCGATCATATAAGCATAGTATGGCTAATAATATGAGATAGATTGATAATAATAAGAGTAATAAGTATAGTAATTATCGTTCTACCGATCATACAAGCATAATATTGCTAATAATATGAGTTAGATTGATAATAATAAGAGTAATGAGTATAGTTATTGTCGTTCTATCGATCATGTAAGCATAGTATGGCTAATAACATGAGTTAGATTGATAATAATAAGAGTAATAAGTATAGTAATTGTCGTTCTATCGATCACATAAGCATAATATGGCTAATAATATGAGTTAGATTGATAGTAATAACAGTAGTGAGTATAGTAATTGTCGTTCTATCGATCATATAAGCATAATATGGCTAATAATATGAGTTAGATTGATAATAATAAGAGTAATGAGTATAGTAATTGTCGTTCTATCGATCATATAAGCATAATATGGCTAATAATATGAGTTAGATTGATAACAATAAGAGTAATGAGTATAGTAATTGTCGTTCTATCGATCATATAAGCATAATATGGCTAATAATATGAGATAGATTGATAATAATAAGAGTAATAAGTACAGTAATTATCGTTCTACCGATCATACAAGCATAATATTGCTAATAATATGAGTTAGATTGATAATAATAAGAGTAATGAGTATAGTAGTTGTAGTTCTATCGATCATATAAGCATAGTATGGCTAATAATATGAGTTAGATTGATAATAATAAGAGTAATAAGTATAGTAATTGTCGTTCTATCGATCACATAAGCATAATATGGCTAATAATACGAGTTAGATTGATAGTAATAACAGTAGTGAGTATAGTAATTGTCGTTCTATCGATCATATAAGCATAATATGGCTAATAATATGAGTTAGATTGATAACAATAAGAGTAACGAGTATAGTAATTGTCGTTCTATCGATCATATAAGCATAATATGGCTAATAATACGAGTTAGATTGATAATAATAAGAGTAATAAGTATAGTAATTATCGTTCTACCGATCATACAAGCATAATATGGCTAATAATATGAGTTAGATTGATAATAATAAGACTAATAACTATAGTAATTGTCGTTCTATCGATCATATAACCATAATACGGCTAATAATATGAGTCAGATTGATAATAATAAGAGTAATAAGTATAGTAATTGTCGTTCTATCGATCACATAAGCATAATATGGCGAATAATACGAGTTAGATTGATAGTAATAACAGTAGTGAGTATAGTAATTGTCGTTCTATCGATCATATAAGCATAATATGGCTAATAATATGAGTTAGATTGATAACAATAAGAGTAACGAGTATAGTAATTGTCGTTCTATCGATCATATAAGCATAATATGGCTAATAATACGAGTTAGATTGATAATAATAAGAGTAATAAGTATAGTAATTATCGTTCTACCGATCATACAAGCATAATATGGCTAATAATATGAGTTAGATTGATAATAATAAGACTAATAACTATAGTAATTGTCGTTCTATCGATCATATAAGCATAATACGGCTAATAATATGAGTCAGATTGATAATAATAAGAGTAATAACTATAGTAATTGTCGTTCTATCGATCATATAAGCATAATATTGCTAATAATATGAGTTAGATTGATAATAATAAGAGTAATGAGTATAGTAATTGTCGTTCTATCGATCACATAAGCATAATATGGCTAATAATATGAGTTAGATTGATAGTAATAACAGTAGTGAGTATAGTAATTGTCGTTCTATCGATCATATAAGCATAATATGGCTAATAATATGAGTTAAATTGATAATAATAAGAGTAATGAGTATAGTAATTGTCGTTCTATCGATCATATAAGCATAATATGGCTAATAATATGAGTTAGATTGATAACAATAAGAGTAATGAGTATAGTAATTGTAGTTCTATCGATCATATAAGCATAATATGGCTAATAATATGAGATAGATTGATAATAATAAGAGTAATGAGTATAGTTATTGTCGTTCTATCGATCATGTAAGCATAGTATGGCTAATAACATGAGTTAGATTGATAATAATAAGAGTAATAAGTATAGTAATTATCGTTCTATCGATCACATAAGCATAATATGGCTAATAATATGAGTTAGATTGATAGTAATAGCAGTAGTGAGTATAGTAATTGTCGTTCTATCGATCATATAAGCATAATATGGCTAATAATGTGAGTTAGATTGATAATAATAAGAGTAATGAGTATAGTAATTGTCGTTCTATCGATCATATAAGCATAATATGGCTAATAAAATGAGTTAGATTGATAATAATATGAGTAATGAGTATAGTAGTTGTAGTTCTATCGATCATATCTGCATAATATGGTTAATAATATGAGTTAGATTGATAACAGTGAGTGTAATAAGTATAGTAATTGTCGTTCTATCAATCATATAAGCATAATATGGCTAATAATATGTGCTAGATTGATAATAATAAGAGTAATGAGTATAGTAGTTGTAGTTCTATCGATCATATCTGTATAATATGGTTAATAATATGAGTTAGATTGATAATAATAAGAGTAATAAGTATAGTAATTATCGTTCTACCGATCATACAAGCATAATATGGCTAATCATATGAGTTAGATTGATAATAATAAGAGTAATGAGTATAGTAGTTGTAGTTCTATCGATCATATAAGCATAGTATGGCTAATAATATGAGTTAGATTGATAATAATAAGAGTAATAAGTATAGTAATTGTCGTTCTATCGATCACATAAGCATAATATGGCTAATAATACGAGTTAGATTGATAGTAATAACAGTAGTGAGTATAGTAATTGTCGTTCTATCGATCATATAAGCATAATATGGCTAATAATATGAGTTAGATTGATAACAATAAGAGTAACGAGTATAGTAATTGTCGTTCTATCGATCATATAAGCATAATATGGCTAATAATACGAGTTAGATTGATAATAATAAGAGTAATAAGTATAGTAATTATCGTTCTACCGATCATACAAGCATAATATGGCTAATAATATGAGTTAGATTGATAATAATAAGACTAATAACTATAGTAATTGTCGTTCTATCGATCATATAAGCATAATACGGCTAATAATATGAGTCAGATTGATAATAATAAGAGTAATAAGTATAGTAATTGTCGTTCTATCGATCATATCTGCATAATATGGTTAATAATATGAGTTAGATTGATAACAGTGAGTGTAATAAGTATAGTAATTGTCGTTCTATCGATCATATAAGCATAATATGGCTAATAATATGAGTTAGATTGATAATAATAAGAGTAATGAGTATAGTAATTGTCGTTCTATCGATCATATAGGCATAATATGGCTAATAATATGAGTTAGATTGATAATAATAAGAGTAATGAGTATAGTAGTTGTAGTTCTATCGATCATATCTGCATAATATGGTTAATAATATGAGTTAGATTGATAACAGTGCGTGTAATAAGTATAGTAATTGTCGTTCTATCAATCATATAAGCATAATATGGCTAATAATACGAGTTAGATTGATAATAATAAGAGTAATAAGTATAGTAATTATCGTTCTACCGATCATACAAGAATAATATGGCTAATAATATGAGTTAGATTGATAATAATAAGACTAATAACTATAGTAATTGTCGTTCTATCGATCATATAAGCATAATACGGCTAATAATATGAGTCAGATTGATAATAATAAGAGTAATAAGTATAGTAATTGTCGTTCTATCGATCATATCTGCATAATATGGTTAATAATATGAGTTAGATTGATAACAGTGAGTGTAATAAGTATAGTAATTGTCGTTCTATCGATCATATAAGCATAATATGGCTAATAATATGAGTTAGATTGATAATAATAAGAGTAATGAGTATAGTAATTGTCGTTCTATCGATCATATAGGCATAATATGGCTAATAATATGAGTTAGATTGATAATAATAAGAGTAATGAGTATAGTAGTTGTAGTTCTATCGATCATATCTGCATAATATGGTTAATAATATGAGTTAGATTGATAACAGTGCGTGTAATAAGTATAGTAATTTTCGTTCTATCGATCATATATGCATAATATGGCTAATAATGTGAGTTAGATTGATAATAATAAGAGTAATGAGTATAGTAGTTGTAGTTCTATCGATCATATCTGCATAATATGGTTAATAATATGAGTTAGATTGATAATAATAAGAGAAATAAGTATAGTAATTGTAGTTCTACCGATCATATAAGCATAATATGGCTAATAATATGAGTTAGATTGATAATAATAAGAGTAAAAAGAATAGTAATTGTCGGTCTATCGATCATATAAGCATAATATGGCTAATAATACGAGTTAGATTGATAATAATAAGACTAATAAGTATAGTAATTGTCGTTCTATCGATCATATATGCATAATATGGCTAATAATGTGAGTTAGATTGATAATAATAAGAGTAATGAGTATAGTAATTGTCGTTCTATCGATCATATAAGCATAATATGGCTAATAATATGAGTTAGATTGATAATAATAAGAGTAATGAGTATAGTAGTTGTAGTTCTATCGATCATATCTGCATAATATGGTTAATAATATGAGTTAGATTGATAACAGTGAGTGTAATAAGTATAGTAATTGTCGTTCTATCAATCATATAAGCATAATATGGCCAATAATATGTGTTAGATAGGTAATAATAAGAGTAGTAAGTATAGTAATTGTCGTTCTATCGATCATATATGCATAATATGGCTAATAATGTGAGTTAGATTGATAATAATAAGAGTAATGAGTATAGTAGTTGTAGTTCTATCGATCATATCTGCATAATATGGTTAATAATATGAGTTAGATTGATAATAATAAGAGAAATAAGTATAGTAATTGTAGTTCTACCGATCATATAAGCATAATATGGCTAATAATATGAGTTAGATTGATAATAATAAGAGTAAAAAGAATAGTAATTGTCGTTCTATCGATCATATAAGCATAATATGGCTAATAATACGAGTTAGATTGATAATAATAAGACTAATAAGTATAGTAATTGTCGTTCTATCGATCATATATGCATAATATGGCTAATAATGTGAGTTAGATTGATAATAATAAGAGTAATGAGTATAGTAATTGTCGTTCTATCGATCATATAAGCATAATATTGCTAATAATATGAGTTAGATTGATAATAATAAGAGTAATGAGTATAGTTATTGTCGTTCTATCGATCATGTAAGCATAGTATGGCTAATAACATGAGTTAGATTGATAATAATAAGAGTAATAAGTATAGCAATTGTCGTTCTATCGATCACATAAGCATAATATGGCTAATAATATGAGTTAGATTGATAGTAATAACAGTAGTGAGTATAGTAATTGTCGTTCTATCGATCATATAAGCATAATATGGCTAATAATATGAGTTAGATTGATAACAATAAGAGTAATGAGTATAGTAATTGTCGTTCTATCGATCATATAAGCATAATATGGCGAATAATATGAGTTAGATTGATAATAATAAGAGTAATGAGTATAGTAGTTGTAGTTCTATCGATCATATAAGCATAGTATGGCTAATAATATGAGTTAGATTGATAGTAATAAGAGTAATAAGTATAGTAATTGTCGTTCTATCGATCACATAAGCATAATATGGCGAATAATACGAGTTAGATTGATAATAATAAGACTAATAAGTATAGTAATTGTCGTTCTATCGATCATATAAGCATAATATGGCTAATAATATGAGTTAGATTGATAATAATAAGAGTAATAAGTATAGTAATTGTCGTTCTATCGATCACATAAGCATAATATGGCGAATAATACGAGTTAGATTGATAGTAATAACAGTAGTGAGTATAGTAATTGTCGTTCTATCGATCATATAAGCATAATATGGCTAATAATATGAGTTAGATTGATAACAATAAGAGTAACGAGTATAGTAATTGCCGTTCTATCGATCATATAAGCATAATATGGCTAATAATACGAGTTAGATTGATAATAATAAGAGTAATAAGTATAGTAATTATCGTTCTATCGATCATATAAGCATAATACGGCTAATAATATGAGTCAGATTGATAATAATAAGAGTAATAACTATAGTAATTGTCGTTCTATCGATCATATAAGCATAATATTGCTAATAATATGAGTTAGATTGATAATAATAAGAGTAATGAGTATAGTTATTGTCGTTCTATCGATCATGTAAGCATAGTATGGCTAATAACGTGAGTTAGATTGATAATAATAAGTGTAATAAGTATAGTAATTGTCGTTCTATCGATCACATAAGCATAATATGGCTAATAATATGAGTTAGATTGATAGTAATAACAGTAGTGAGTATAGTAATTGTCGTTCTATCGATCATATAAGCATAATATGGCTAATAATATGAGTTAGATTGATAATAATAAGAGTAATGAGTATAGTAATTGTCGTTCTATCGATCATATAAGCATAATATGGCTAATAATATGAGTTAGATTGATAACAATAAGAGTAATGAGTATAGTAATTGTCGTTCTATCGATCATATAAGCATAGTATGGCTAATAATATGAGATAGATTGATAATAATAAGAGTAATAAGTATAGTAATTATCGTTCTACCGATCATACAAGCATAATATTGCTAATAATATGAGTTAGATTGATAATAATAAGAGTAATGAGTATAGTTATTGTCGTTCTATCGATCATGTAAGCATAGTATGGCTAATAACATGAGTTAGATTGATAATAATAAGAGTAATAAGTATAGTAATTGTCGTTCTATCGATCACATAAGCATAATATGGCTAATAATATGAGTTAGATTGATAGTAATAACAGTAGTGAGTATAGTAATTGTCGTTCTATCGATCATATAAGCATAATATGGCTAATAATATGAGTTAGATTGATAATAATAAGAGTAATGAGTATAGTAATTGTCGTTCTATCGATCATATAAGCATAATATGGCTAATAATATGAGTTAGATTGATAATAATAAGAGTAATAAGTATAGTAATTGTCGTTCTATCGATCACATAAGCATAATATGGCTAATAATACGAGTTAGATTGATAGTAATAACAGTAGTGAGTATAGTAATTGTCGTTCTATCGATCATATAAGCATAATATGGCTAATAATATGAGTTAGATTGATAACAATAAGAGTAACGAGTATAGTAATTGTCGTTCTATCGATCATATAAGCATAATATGGCTAATAATACGAGTTAGATTGATAATAATAAGAGTAATAAGTATAGTAATTATCGTTCTACCGATCATACAAGCATAATATGGCTAATAATATGAGTTAGATTGATAATAATAAGACTAATAACTATAGTAATTGTCGTTCTATCGATCATATAAGCATAATACGGCTAATAATATGAGTCAGATTGATAATAATAAGAGTAATAAGTATAGTAATTGTCGTTCTATCGATCACATAAGCATAATATGGCGAATAATACGAGTTAGATTGATAGTAATAACAGTAGTGAGTATAGTAATTGTCGTTCTATCGATCATATAAGCATAATATGGCTAATAATATGAGTTAGATTGATAACAATAAGAGTAACGAGTATAGTAATTGTCGTTCTATCGATCATATAAGCATAATATGGCTAATAATACGAGTTAGATTGATAATAATAAGAGTAATAAGTATAGTAATTATCGTTCTACCGATCATACAAGCATAATATGGCTAATAATATGAGTTAGATTGATAATAATAAGACTAATAACTATAGTAATTGTCGTTCTATCGATCATATAAGCATAATACGGCTAATAATATGAGTCAGATTGATAATAATAAGAGTAATAACTATAGTAATTGTCGTTCTATCGATCATATAAGCATAATATTGCTAATAATATGAGTTAGATTGATAATAATAAGAGTAATGAGTATAGTAATTGTCGTTCTATCGATCACATAAGCATAATATGGCTAATAATATGAGTTAGATTGATAGTAATAACAGTAGTGAGTATAGTAATTGTCGTTCTATCGATCATATAAGCATAATATGGCTAATAATATGAGTTAAATTGATAATAATAAGAGTAATGAGTATAGTAATTGTCGTTCTATCGATCATATAAGCATAATATGGCTAATAATATGAGTTAGATTGATAACAATAAGAGTAATGAGTATAGTAATTGTAGTTCTATCGATCATATAAGCATAATATGGCTAATAATATGAGATAGATTGATAATAATAAGAGTAATGAGTATAGTTATTGTCGTTCTATCGATCATGTAAGCATAGTATGGCTAATAACATGAGTTAGATTGATAATAATAAGAGTAATAAGTATAGTAATTATCGTTCTATCGATCACATAAGCATAATATGGCTAATAATATGAGTTAGATTGATAGTAATAGCAGTAGTGAGTATAGTAATTGTCGTTCTATCGATCATATAAGCATAATATGGCTAATAATGTGAGTTAGATTGATAATAATAAGAGTAATGAGTATAGTAATTGTCGTTCTATCGATCATATAAGCATAATATGGCTAATAAAATGAGTTAGATTGATAATAATATGAGTAATGAGTATAGTAGTTGTAGTTCTATCGATCATATCTGCATAATATGGTTAATAATATGAGTTAGATTGATAACAGTGAGTGTAATAAGTATAGTAATTGTCGTTCTATCAATCATATAAGCATAATATGGCTAATAATATGTGCTAGATTGATAATAATAAGAGTAATGAGTATAGTAGTTGTAGTTCTATCGATCATATCTGTATAATATGGTTAATAATATGAGTTAGATTGATAATAATAAGAGTAATAAGTATAGTAATTATCGTTCTACCGATCATACAAGCATAATATGGCTAATCATATGAGTTAGATTGATAATAATAAGAGTAATGAGTATAGTAGTTGTAGTTCTATCGATCATATAAGCATAGTATGGCTAATAATATGAGTTAGATTGATAATAATAAGAGTAATAAGTATAGTAATTGTCGTTCTATCGATCACATAAGCATAATATGGCTAATAATACGAGTTAGATTGATAGTAATAACAGTAGTGAGTATAGTAATTGTCGTTCTATCGATCATATAAGCATAATATGGCTAATAATATGAGTTAGATTGATAACAATAAGAGTAACGAGTATAGTAATTGTCGTTCTATCGATCATATAAGCATAATATGGCTAATAATACGAGTTAGATTGATAATAATAAGAGTAATAAGTATAGTAATTATCGTTCTACCGATCATACAAGCATAATATGGCTAATAATATGAGTTAGATTGATAATAATAAGACTAATAACTATAGTAATTGTCGTTCTATCGATCATATAAGCATAATACGGCTAATAATATGAGTCAGATTGATAATAATAAGAGTAATAAGTATAGTAATTGTCGTTCTATCGATCATATCTGCATAATATGGTTAATAATATGAGTTAGATTGATAACAGTGAGTGTAATAAGTATAGTAATTGTCGTTCTATCGATCATATAAGCATAATATGGCTAATAATATGAGTTAGATTGATAATAATAAGAGTAATGAGTATAGTAATTGTCGTTCTATCGATCATATAGGCATAATATGGCTAATAATATGAGTTAGATTGATAATAATAAGAGTAATGAGTATAGTAGTTGTAGTTCTATCGATCATATCTGCATAATATGGTTAATAATATGAGTTAGATTGATAACAGTGCGTGTAATAAGTATAGTAATTGTCGTTCTATCAATCATATAAGCATAATATGGCTAATAATACGAGTTAGATTGATAATAATAAGAGTAATAAGTATAGTAATTATCGTTCTACCGATCATACAAGAATAATATGGCTAATAATATGAGTTAGATTGATAATAATAAGACTAATAACTATAGTAATTGTCGTTCTATCGATCATATAAGCATAATACGGCTAATAATATGAGTCAGATTGATAATAATAAGAGTAATAAGTATAGTAATTGTCGTTCTATCGATCATATCTGCATAATATGGTTAATAATATGAGTTAGATTGATAACAGTGAGTGTAATAAGTATAGTAATTGTCGTTCTATCGATCATATAAGCATAATATGGCTAATAATATGAGTTAGATTGATAATAATAAGAGTAATGAGTATAGTAATTGTCGTTCTATCGATCATATAGGCATAATATGGCTAATAATATGAGTTAGATTGATAATAATAAGAGTAATGAGTATAGTAGTTGTAGTTCTATCGATCATATCTGCATAATATGGTTAATAATATGAGTTAGATTGATAACAGTGCGTGTAATAAGTATAGTAATTTTCGTTCTATCGATCATATATGCATAATATGGCTAATAATGTGAGTTAGATTGATAATAATAAGAGTAATGAGTATAGTAGTTGTAGTTCTATCGATCATATCTGCATAATATGGTTAATAATATGAGTTAGATTGATAATAATAAGAGAAATAAGTATAGTAATTGTAGTTCTACCGATCATATAAGCATAATATGGCTAATAATATGAGTTAGATTGATAATAATAAGAGTAAAAAGAATAGTAATTGTCGGTCTATCGATCATATAAGCATAATATGGCTAATAATACGAGTTAGATTGATAATAATAAGACTAATAAGTATAGTAATTGTCGTTCTATCGATCATATATGCATAATATGGCTAATAATGTGAGTTAGATTGATAATAATAAGAGTAATGAGTATAGTAATTGTCGTTCTATCGATCATATAAGCATAATATGGCTAATAATATGAGTTAGATTGATAATAATAAGAGTAATGAGTATAGTAGTTGTAGTTCTATCGATCATATCTGCATAATATGGTTAATAATATGAGTTAGATTGATAACAGTGAGTGTAATAAGTATAGTAATTGTCGTTCTATCAATCATATAAGCATAATATGGCCAATAATATGTGTTAGATAGGTAATAATAAGAGTAGTAAGTATAGTAATTGTCGTTCTATCGATCATATATGCATAATATGGCTAATAATGTGAGTTAGATTGATAATAATAAGAGTAATGAGTATAGTAGTTGTAGTTCTATCGATCATATCTGCATAATATGGTTAATAATATGAGTTAGATTGATAATAATAAGAGAAATAAGTATAGTAATTGTAGTTCTACCGATCATATAAGCATAATATGGCTAATAATATGAGTTAGATTGATAATAATAAGAGTAAAAAGAATAGTAATTGTCGTTCTATCGATCATATAAGCATAATATGGCTAATAATACGAGTTAGATTGATAATAATAAGACTAATAAGTATAGTAATTGTCGTTCTATCGATCATATATGCATAATATGGCTAATAATGTGAGTTAGATTGATAATAATAAGAGTAATGAGTATAGTAATTGTCGTTCTATCGATCATATAAGCATAATATTGCTAATAATATGAGTTAGATTGATAATAATAAGAGTAATGAGTATAGTTATTGTCGTTCTATCGATCATGTAAGCATAGTATGGCTAATAACATGAGTTAGATTGATAATAATAAGAGTAATAAGTATAGCAATTGTCGTTCTATCGATCACATAAGCATAATATGGCTAATAATATGAGTTAGATTGATAGTAATAACAGTAGTGAGTATAGTAATTGTCGTTCTATCGATCATATAAGCATAATATGGCTAATAATATGAGTTAGATTGATAACAATAAGAGTAATGAGTATAGTAATTGTCGTTCTATCGATCATATAAGCATAATATGGCGAATAATATGAGTTAGATTGATAATAATAAGAGTAATGAGTATAGTAGTTGTAGTTCTATCGATCATATAAGCATAGTATGGCTAATAATATGAGTTAGATTGATAGTAATAAGAGTAATAAGTATAGTAATTGTCGTTCTATCGATCACATAAGCATAATATGGCGAATAATACGAGTTAGATTGATAATAATAAGACTAATAAGTATAGTAATTGTCGTTCTATCGATCATATAAGCATAATATGGCTAATAATATGAGTTAGATTGATAATAATAAGAGTAATAAGTATAGTAATTGTCGTTCTATCGATCACATAAGCATAATATGGCGAATAATACGAGTTAGATTGATAGTAATAACAGTAGTGAGTATAGTAATTGTCGTTCTATCGATCATATAAGCATAATATGGCTAATAATATGAGTTAGATTGATAACAATAAGAGTAACGAGTATAGTAATTGCCGTTCTATCGATCATATAAGCATAATATGGCTAATAATACGAGTTAGATTGATAATAATAAGAGTAATAAGTATAGTAATTATGGTTCTATCGATCATATAAGCATAATACGGCTAATAATATGAGTCAGATTGATAATAATAAGAGTAATAACTATAGTAATTGTCGTTCTATCGATCATATAAGCATAATATTGCTAATAATATGAGTTAGATTGATAATAATAAGAGTAATGAGTATAGTTATTGTCGTTCTATCGATCATGTAAGCATAGTATGGCTAATAACGTGAGTTAGATTGATAATAATAAGTGTAATAAGTATAGTAATTGTCGTTCTATCGATCACATAAGCATAATATGGCTAATAATATGAGTTAGATTGATAGTAATAACAGTAGTGAGTATAGTAATTGTCGTTCTATCGATCATATAAGCATAATATGGCTAATAATATGAGTTAGATTGATAATAATAAGAGTAATGAGTATAGTAATTGTCGTTCTATCGATCATATAAGCATAATATGGCTAATAATATGAGTTAGATTGATAACAATAAGAGTAATGAGTATAGTAATTGTCGTTCTATCGATCATATAAGCATAGTATGGCTAATAATATGAGATAGATTGATAATAATAAGAGTAATAAGTATAGTAATTATCGTTCTACCGATCATACAAGCATAATATTGCTAATAATATGAGTTAGATTGATAATAATAAGAGTAATGAGTATAGTTATTGTCGTTCTATCGATCATGTAAGCATAGTATGGCTAATAACATGAGTTAGATTGATAATAATAAGAGTAATAAGTATAGTAATTGTCGTTCTATCGATCACATAAGCATAATATGGCTAATAATATGAGTTAGATTGATAGTAATAACAGTAGTGAGTATAGTAATTGTCGTTCTATCGATCATATAAGCATAATATGGCTAATAATATGAGTTAGATTGATAATAATAAGAGTAATGAGTATAGTAATTGTCGTTCTATCGATCATATAAGCATAATATGGCTAATAATATGAGTTAGATTGATAACAATAAGAGTAATGAGTATAGTAATTGTCGTTCTATCGATCATATAAGCATAATATGGCTAATAATATGAGATAGATTGATAATAATAAGAGTAATAAGTACAGTAATTATCGTTCTACCGATCATACAAGCATAATATTGCTAATAATATGAGTTAGATTGATAATAATAAGAGTAATGAGTATAGTAGTTGTAGTTCTATCGATCATATAAGCATAGTATGGCTAATAATATGAGTTAGATTGATAATAATAAGAGTAATAAGTATAGTAATTGTCGTTCTATCGATCACATAAGCATAATATGGCTAATAATACGAGTTAGATTGATAGTAATAACAGTAGTGAGTATAGTAATTGTCGTTCTATCGATCATATAAGCATAATATGGCTAATAATATGAGTTAGATTGATAACAATAAGAGTAACGAGTATAGTAATTGTCG
This sequence comes from Megachile rotundata, assembly GCF_050947335.1. Lineage (NCBI taxonomy): Eukaryota > Metazoa > Arthropoda > Insecta > Hymenoptera > Megachilidae > Megachile > Megachile rotundata. The sequence goes on from NW_027473918.1 coordinate 55,461, forward strand.
TTCTATCGATCATATAAGCATAATATGGCTAATAATACGAGTTAGATTGATAATAATAAGAGTAATAAGTATAGTAATTATCGTTCTACCGATCATACAAGCATAATATGGCTAATAATATGAGTTAGATTGATAATAATAAGACTAATAACTATAGTAATTGTCGTTCTATCGATCATATAAGCATAATACGGCTAATAATATGAGTCAGATTGATAATAATAAGAGTAATAAGTATAGTAATTGTCGTTCTATCGATCACATAAGCATAATATGGCGAATAATACGAGTTAGATTGATAGTAATAACAGTAGTGAGTATAGTAATTGTCGTTCTATCGATCATATAAGCATAATATGGCTAATAATATGAGTTAGATTGATAACAATAAGAGTAACGAGTATAGTAATTGTCGTTCTATCGATCATATAAGCATAATATGGCTAATAATACGAGTTAGATTGATAATAATAAGAGTAATAAGTATAGTAATTATCGTTCTACCGATCATACAAGCATAATATGGCTAATAATATGAGTTAGATTGATAATAATAAGACTAATAACTATAGTAATTGCCGTTCTATCGATCATATAAGCATAATACGGCTAATAATATGAGTCAGATTGATAATAATAAGAGTAATAACTATAGTAATTGTCGTTCTATCGATCATATAAGCATAATATTGCTAATAATATGAGTTAGATTGATAATAATAAGAGTAATGAGTATAGTAATTGTCGTTCTATCGATCACATAAGCATAATATGGCTAATAATATGAGTTAGATTGATAGTAATAACAGTAGTGAGTATAGTAATTGTCGTTCTATCGATCATATAAGCATAATATGGCTAATAATATGAGTTAAATTGATAATAATAAGAGTAATGAGTATAGTAATTGTCGTTCTATCGATCATATAAGCATAATATGGCTAATAATATGAGTTAGATTGATAACAATAAGAGTAATGAGTATAGTAATTGTAGTTCTATCGATCATATAAGCATAATATGGCTAATAATATGAGATAGATTGATAATAATAAGAGTAATGAGTATAGTTATTGTCGTTCTATCGATCATGTAAGCATAGTATGGCTAATAACATGAGTTAGATTGATAATAATAAGAGTAATAAGTATAGTAATTATCGTTCTATCGATCACATAAGCATAATATGGCTAATAATATGAGTTAGATTGATAGTAATAGCAGTAGTGGGTATAGTAATTGTCGTTCTATCGATCATATAAGCATAATATGGCTAATAATGTGAGTTAGATTGATAATAATAAGAGTAATGAGTATAGTAATTGTCGTTCTATCGATCATATAAGCATAATATGGCTAATAAAATGAGTTAGATTGATAATAATATGAGTAATGAGTATAGTAGTTGTAGTTCTATCGATCATATCTGCATAATATGGTTAATAATATGAGTTAGATTGATAACAGTGAGTGTAATAAGTATAGTAATTGTCGTTCTATCAATCATATAAGCATAATATGGCTAATAATATGTGCTAGATTGATAATAATAAGAGTAATGAGTATAGTAGTTGTAGTTCTATCGATCATATCTGTATAATATGGTTAATAATATGAGTTAGATTGATAATAATAAGAGTAATAAGTATAGTAATTATCGTTCTACCGATCATACAAGCATAATATGGCTAATCATATGAGTTAGATTGATAATAATAAGAGTAATGAGTATAGTAGTTGTAGTTCTATCGATCATATAAGCATAGTATGGCTAATAATATGAGTTAGATTGATAATAATAAGAGTAATAAGTATAGTAATTGTCGTTCTATCGATCACATAAGCATAATATGGCTAATAATACGAGTTAGATTGATAGTAATAACAGTAGTGAGTATAGTAATTGTCGTTCTATCGATCATATAAGCATAATATGGCTAATAATATGAGTTAGATTGATAACAATAAGAGTAACGAGTATAGTAATTGTCGTTCTATCGATCATATAAGCATAATATGGCTAATAATACGAGTTAGATTGATAATAATAAGAGTAATAAGTATAGTAATTATCGTTCTACCGATCATACAAGCATAATATGGCTAATAATATGAGTTAGATTGATAATAATAAGACTAATAACTATAGTAATTGTCGTTCTATCGATCATATAAGCATAATACGGCTAATAATATGAGTCAGATTGATAATAATAAGAGTAATAAGTATAGTAATTGTCGTTCTATCGATCATATCTGCATAATATGGTTAATAATATGAGTTAGATTGATAACAGTGAGTGTAATAAGTATAGTAATTGTCGTTCTATCGATCATATAAGCATAATATGGCTAATAATATGAGTTAGATTGATAATAATAAGAGTAATGAGTATAGTAATTGTCGTTCTATCGATCATATAGGCATAATATGGCTAATAATATGAGTTAGATTGATAATAATAAGAGTAATGAGTATAGTAGTTGTAGTTCTATCGATCATATCTGCATAATATGGTTAATAATATGAGTTAGATTGATAACAGTGCGTGTAATAAGTATAGTAATTGTCGTTCTATCAATCATATAAGCATAATATGGCTAATAATACGAGTTAGATTGATAATAATAAGAGTAATAAGTATAGTAATTATCGTTCTACCGATCATACAAGAATAATATGGCTAATAATATGAGTTAGATTGATAATAATAAGACTAATAACTATAGTAATTGTCGTTCTATCGATCATATAAGCATAATACGGCTAATAATATGAGTCAGATTGATAATAATAAGAGTAATAAGTATAGTAATTGTCGTTCTATCGATCATATCTGCATAATATGGTTAATAATATGAGTTAGATTGATAACAGTGAGTGTAATAAGTATAGTAATTGTCGTTCTATCGATCATATAAGCATAATATGGCTAATAATATGAGTTAGATTGATAATAATAAGAGTAATGAGTATAGTAATTGTCGTTCTATCGATCATATAGGCATAATATGGCTAATAATATGAGTTAGATTGATAATAATAAGAGTAATGAGTATAGTAGTTGTAGTTCTATCGATCATATCTGCATAATATGGTTAATAATATGAGTTAGATTGATAACAGTGCGTGTAATAAGTATAGTAATTTTCGTTCTATCGATCATATATGCATAATATGGCTAATAATGTGAGTTAGATTGATAATAATAAGAGTAATGAGTATAGTAGTTGTAGTTCTATCGATCATATCTGCATAATATGGTTAATAATATGAGTTAGATTGATAATAATAAGAGAAATAAGTATAGTAATTGTAGTTCTACCGATCATATAAGCATAATATGGCTAATAATATGAGTTAGATTGATAATAATAAGAGTAAAAAGAATAGTAATTGTCGGTCTATCGATCATATAAGCATAATATGGCTAATAATACGAGTTAGATTGATAATAATAAGACTAATAAGTATAGTAATTGTCGTTCTATCGATCATATATGCATAATATGGCTAATAATGTGAGTTAGATTGATAATAATAAGAGTAATGAGTATAGTAATTGTCGTTCTATCGATCATATAAGCATAATATGGCTAATAATATGAGTTAGATTGATAATAATAAGAGTAATGAGTATAGTAGTTGTAGTTCTATCGATCATATCTGCATAATATGGTTAATAATATGAGTTAGATTGATAACAGTGAGTGTAATAAGTATAGTAATTGTCGTTCTATCAATCATATAAGCATAATATGGCCAATAATATGTGTTAGATAGGTAATAATAAGAGTAGTAAGTATAGTAATTGTCGTTCTATCGATCATATATGCATAATATGGCTAATAATGTGAGTTAGATTGATAATAATAAGAGTAATGAGTATAGTAGTTGTAGTTCTATCGATCATATCTGCATAATATGGTTAATAATATGAGTTAGATTGATAATAATAAGAGAAATAAGTATAGTAATTGTAGTTCTACCGATCATATAAGCATAATATGGCTAATAATATGAGTTAGATTGATAATAATAAGAGTAAAAAGAATAGTAATTGTCGTTCTATCGATCATATAAGCATAATATGGCTAATAATACGAGTTAGATTGATAATAATAAGACTAATAAGTATAGTAATTGTCGTTCTATCGATCATATATGCATAATATGGCTAATAATGTGAGTTAGATTGATAATAATAAGAGTAATGAGTATAGTAATTGTCGTTCTATCGATCATATAAGCATAATATTGCTAATAATATGAGTTAGATTGATAATAATAAGAGTAATGAGTATAGTTATTGTCGTTCTATCGATCATGTAAGCATAGTATGGCTAATAACATGAGTTAGATTGATAATAATAAGAGTAATAAGTATAGCAATTGTCGTTCTATCGATCACATAAGCATAATATGGCTAATAATATGAGTTAGATTGATAGTAATAACAGTAGTGAGTATAGTAATTGTCGTTCTATCGATCATATAAGCATAATATGGCTAATAATATGAGTTAGATTGATAACAATAAGAGTAATGAGTATAGTAATTGTCGTTCTATCGATCATATAAGCATAATATGGCGAATAATATGAGTTAGATTGATAATAATAAGAGTAATGAGTATAGTAGTTGTAGTTCTATCGATCATATAAGCATAGTATGGCTAATAATATGAGTTAGATTGATAGTAATAACAGTAGTGAGTATAGTAATTGTCGTTCTATCGATCATATAAGCATAATATGGCTAATAATATGAGTTAGATTGATAATAATAAGAGTAATGAGTATAGTAATTGTCGTTCTATCGATCATATAAGCATAATATGGCTAATAATATGAGTTAGATTGATAACAATAAGAGTAACGAGTATAGTAATTGTCGTTCTATCGATCATATAAGCATAATATGGCTAATAATACGAGTTAGATTGATAATAATAAGAGTAATAAGTATAGTAATTATCGTTCTACCGATCATACAAGCATAATATGGCTAATAATATGAGTTAGATTGATAATAATAAGACTAATAACTATAGTAATTGTCGTTCTATCGATCATATAAGCATAATACGGCTAATAATATGAGTCAGATTGATAATAATAAGAGTAATAAGTATAGTAATTGTCGTTCTATCGATCATATCTGCATAATATGGTTAATAATATGAGTTAGATTGATAACAGTGAGTGTAATAAGTATAGTAATTGTCGTTCTATCGATCATATAAGCATAATATGGCTAATAATATGAGTTAGATTGATAATAATAAGAGTAATGAGTATAGTAATTGTCGTTCTATCGATCATATAGGCATAATATGGCTAATAATATGAGTTAGATTGATAATAATAAGAGTAATGAGTATAGTAGTTGTAGTTCTATCGATCATATCTGCATAATATGGTTAATAATATGAGTTAGATTGATAACAGTGAGTGTAATAAGTATAGTAATTGTCGTTCTATCAATCATATAAGCATAATATGGCCAATAATATGTGTTAGATAGGTAATAATAAGAGTAGTAAGTATAGTAATTGTCGTTCTATCGATCATATATGCATAATATGGCTAATAATGTGAGTTAGATTGATAATAATAAGAGTAATGAGTATAGTAGTTGTAGTTCTATCGATCATATCTGCATAATATGGTTAATAATATGAGTTAGATTGATAATAATAAGAGAAATAAGTATAGTAATTGTAGTTCTACCGATCATATAAGCATAATATGGCTAATAATATGAGTTAGATTGATAATAATAAGAGTAAAAAGAATAGTAATTGTCGTTCTATCGATCATATAAGCATAATATGGCTAATAATACGAGTTAGATTGATAATAATAAGACTAATAAGTATAGTAATTGTCGTTCTATCGATCATATATGCATAATATGGCTAATAATGTGAGTTAGATTGATAATAATAAGAGTAATGAGTATAGTAATTGTCGTTCTATCGATCATATAAGCATAATATTGCTAATAATATGAGTTAGATTGATAATAATAAGAGTAATGAGTATAGTTATTGTCGTTCTATCGATCATGTAAGCATAGTATGGCTAATAACATGAGTTAGATTGATAATAATAAGAGTAATAAGTATAGCAATTGTCGTTCTATCGATCACATAAGCATAATATGGCTAATAATACGAGTTAGATTGATAGTAATAACAGTAGTGAGTATAGTAGTTGTAGTTCTATCGATCATATCTGCATAATATGGTTAATAATATGAGTTAGATTGATAATAATAAGAGAAATAAGTATAGTAATTGTAGTTCTACCGATCATATAAGCATAATATGGCTAATAATATGAGTTAGATTGATAATAATAAGAGTAAAAAGAATAGTAATTGTCGTTCTATCGATCATATAAGCATAATATGGCTAATAATACGAGTTAGATTGATAATAATAAGACTAATAAGTATAGTAATTGTCGTTCTATCGATCATATATGCATAATATGGCTAATAATGTGAGTTAGATTGATAATAATAAGAGTAATGAGTATAGTAATTGTCGTTCTATCGATCATATAAGCATAATATGGCTAATAATATGAGTCAGATTGATAATAATAAGAGTAATAAGTACAGTAATTGTCGTTCTATCGATCATATCTGCATAATATGGTTAATAATATGAGTTAGATTAATAACAGTGAGTGTAATAAGTATAGTAATTGTCGTTCTACCGATCATACAAGCATAATATGGCTAATAATATGAGTCAGATTGATAATAATAAGAGTAATAAGTATAGTAATTGTCGTTCTATCGATCATATAAGCATAATATTGCTAATAATATGAGTTAGATTGATAATAATAAGAGTAATGAGTATAGTAGTTGTAGTTCTATCGATCATATCTGCATAATATGGTTAATAATATGAGTTAGATTGATAATAATAAGAGAAATAAGTATAGTAATTGTAGTTCTACCGATCATATAAGCATAATATGGCTAATAATATGAGTTAGATTGATAATAATAAGAGTAAAAAGAATAGTAATTGTCGTTCTATCGATCATATAAGCATAATATGGCTAATAATACGAGTTAGATTGATAATAATAAGACTAATAAGTATAGTAATTGTCGTTCTATCGATCATATATGCATAATATGGCTAATAATGTGAGTTAGATTGATAACAATAAGAGTAATGAGCATAGTAGTTGTCGTTCTATCGATCATATAAGCATAATATGGCTAACAATATGAGTCAGATTGATAATAATAAGAGTAATAAGTATAGTAATTGTCGTTCTATCGATCATACAAGCATAATATGGCTAATAATATGAGTCAGATTGATAATAATAAGAGTAATAAGTATAGTAATTGTCGTTCTATCGATCATATAAGCATAATATTGCTAATAATATGACTTAGATTGATAATAATAAGAGTAATGAGTATAGTTATTGTCGTTCTATCGATCATGTAAGCATAGTATGGCTAATAACATGAGTTAGATTGATAATAATAAGAGTAATAAGTATAGTAATTGTCGTTCTATCGATCACATAAGCATAATATGGCTAATAATACGAGTTAGATTGATAGTAATAACAGTAGTGAGTATAGTAATTGTCGTTCTATCGATCATATAAGCATAATATGGCTAATAATATGAGTTAGATTGATAACAATAAGAGTAACGAGTATAGTAATTGTCGTTCTATCGATCATATAAGCATAATATGGCTAATAATATGAGTTAGATTGATAATAATAAGAGTAATGAGTATAGTAATTATCGTTCTACCGATCATACAAGCATAATATGGCTAATAATATGAGTTAGATTGATAATAATAAGACTAATAACTATAGTAATTGTCGATCTATCGATCATATAAGCATAATACGGCTAATAATATGAGTCAGATTGATAATAATAAGAGTAATAAGTAGAGTAATTGTCGTTCTATCGATCATATCTGCATAATACGGTTAATAATATGAGTTAGATTGATAACAGTGAGTGTAATAAGTATAGTAATTGTCGTTCTATCGATCATATAAGCATAATATGGCTAATAATATGAGTTAGATTGATAATAATAAGAGTAATGAGTATAGTAATTGTCGTTCTATCGATCATATAGGCATAATATGGCTAATAATATGAGTTAGATTGATAATAATAAGAGTAATGAGTATAGTAGTTGTAGTTCTATCGATCATATCTGCATAATATGGTTAATAATATGAGTTAGATTGATAACAGTGAGTGTAATAAGTATAGTAATTGTCGTTCTATCGATCATACAAGCATAATATGGCTAATAATATGAGTCAGATTGATAATAATAAGAGTAATAAGTATAGTAATTGTCGTTCTATCGATCATATAAGCATAATATTGCTAATAATATGAGTTAGATTGATAATAATAAGAGTAATGAGTATAGTTATTGTCGTTCTATCGATCATGTAAGCATAGTATGGCTAATAACATGAGTTAGATTGATAATAATAAGAGTAATAAGTATAGTAATTGTCGTTCTATCGATCACATAAGCATAATATGGCTAATAATACGAGTTAGATTGATAGTAATAACAGTAGTGAGTATAGTAATTGTCGTTCTATCGATCATATAAGCATAATATGGCTAATAATATGAGTTAGATTGATAACAATAAGAGTAACGAGTATAGTAATTGTCGTTCTATCGATCATATAAGCATAATATGGCTAATAATACGAGTTAGATTGATAATAATAAGAGTAATAAGTATAGTAATTATCGTTCTACCGATCATACAAGCATAATATGGCTAATAATATGAGTTAGATTGATAATAATAAGACTAATAACTATAGTAATTGTCGTTCTATCGATCATATAAGCATAATACGGCTAATAATATGAGTCAGATTGATAATAATAAGAGTAATAAGTATAGTAATTGTCGTTCTATCGATCATATCTGCATAATATGGTTAATAATATGAGTTAGATTGATAACTGTGAGTGTATAAGTATAGTAATTGTCGTTCTATCGATCATATAAGCATAATATGGCTAATAATATGAGTTAGATTGATAATAATAAGAGTAATGAGTATAGTAATTGTCGTTCTATCGATCATATAGGCATAATATGGCTAATAATATGAGTTAGATTGATAATAATAAGAGTAATGAGTATAGTAGTTGTAGTTCTATCGATCATATCTGCATAATATGGTTAATAATATGAGTTAGATTGATAACAGTGAGTGTAATAAGTATAGTAATTGTCGTTCTATCAATCATATAAGCATAATATGGCCAATAATATGTGTTAGATAGGTAATAATAAGAGTAGTAAGTATAGTAATTGTCGTTCTATCGATCATATATGCATAATATGGCTAATAATGTGAGTTAGATTGATAATAATAAGAGTAATGAGTATAGTAGTTGTAGTTCTATCGATCATATCTGCATAATATGGTTAATAATATGAGTTAGATTGATAATAATAAGAGAAATAAGTATAGTAATTGTAGTTCTACCGATCATATAAGCATAATATGGCTAATAATATGAGTTAGATTGATAATAATAAGAGTAAAAAGAATAGTAATTGTCGTTCTATCGATCATATAAGCATAATATGGCTAATAATACGAGTTAGATTGATAATAATAAGACTAATAAGTATAGTAATTGTCGTTCTATCGATCATATATGCATAATATGGCTAATAATGTGAGTTAGATTGATAATAATAAGAGTAATGAGTATAGTAATTGTCGTTCTATCGATCATATAAGCATAATATTGCTAATAATATGAGTTAGATTGATAATAATAAGAGTAATGAGTATAGTTATTGTCGTTCTATCGATCATGTAAGCATAGTATGGCTAATAACATGAGTTAGATTGATAATAATAAGAGTAATAAGTATAGCAATTGTCGTTCTATCGATCACATAAGCATAATATGGCTAATAATACGAGTTAGATTGATAGTAATAACAGTAGTGAGTATAGTAGTTGTAGTTCTATCGATCATATCTGCATAATATGGTTAATAATATGAGTTAGATTGATAATAATAAGAGAAATAAGTATAGTAATTGTAGTTCTACCGATCATATAAGCATAATATGGCTAATAATATGAGTTAGATTGATAATAATAAGAGTAAAAAGAATAGTAATTGTCGTTCTATCGATCATATAAGCATAATATGGCTAATAATACGAGTTAGATTGATAATAATAAGACTAATAAGTATAGTAATTGTCGTTCTATCGATCATATATGCATAATATGGCTAATAATGTGAGTTAGATTGATAATAATAAGAGTAATGAGTATAGTAATTGTCGTTCTATCGATCATATAAGCATAATATGGCTAATAATATGAGTTAGATTGATAATAATAAGAGTAATGAGTATAGTAATTGTCGTTCTATCGATCATATAGGCATAATATGGCTAATAATATGAGTTAGATTGATAATAATAAGAGTAATGAGTATAGTAGTTGTAGTTCTATCGATCATATCTGCATAATATGGTTAATAATATGAGTTAGATTGATAACAGTGAGTGTAATAAGTATAGTAATTGTCGTTCTATCAATCATATAAGCATAATATGGCCAATAATATGTGTTAGATAGGTAATAATAAGAGTAGTAAGTATAGTAATTGTCGTTCTATCGATCATATATGCATAATATGGCTAATAATGTGAGTTAGATTGATAATAATAAGAGTAATGAGTATAGTAGTTGTAGTTCTATCGATCATATCTGCATAATATGGTTAATAATATGAGTTAGATTGATAATAATAAGAGAAATAAGTATAGTAATTGTAGTTCTACCGATCATATAAGCATAATATGGCTAATAATATGAGTTAGATTGATAATAATAAGAGTAAAAAGAATAGTAATTGTCGTTCTATCGATCATATAAGCATAATATGGCTAATAATACGAGTTAGATTGATAATAATAAGACTAATAAGTATAGTAATTGTCGTTCTATCGATCATATATGCATAATATGGCTAATAATGTGAGTTAGATTGATAATAATAAGAGTAATGAGTATAGTAATTGTCGTTCTATCGATCATATAAGCATAATATTGCTAATAATATGAGTTAGATTGATAATAATAAGAGTAATGAGTATAGTTATTGTCGTTCTATCGATCATGTAAGCATAGTATGGCTAATAACATGAGTTAGATTGATAATAATAAGAGTAATAAGTATAGCAATTGTCGTTCTATCGATCACATAAGCATAATATGGCTAATAATACGAGTTAGATTGATAGTAATAACAGTAGTGAGTATAGTAATTGTCGTTCTATCGATCATATAAGCATAATATGGCTAATAATATGAGTTAGATTGATAACAATAAGAGTAACGAGTATAGTAATTGTCGTTCTATCGATCATATAAGCATAATATGGCTAATAATACGAGTTAGATTGATAATAATAAGAGTAATAAGTATAGTAATTATCGTTCTACCGATCATACAAGCATAATATGGCTAATAATATGAGTTAGATTGATAATAATAAGACTAATAACTATAGTAATTGTCGTTCTATCGATCATATAAGCATAATACGGCTAATAATATGAGTCAGATTGATAATAATAAGAGTAATAACTATAGTAATTGTCGTTCTATCGATCATATAAGCATAATATTGCTAATAATATGAGTTAGATTGATAATAATAAGAGTAATGAGTATAGTAATTGTCGTTCTATCGATCACATAAGCATAATATGGCTAATAATATGAGTTAGATTGATAGTAATAACAGTAGTGAGTATAGTAATTGTCGTTCTATCGATCATATAAGCATAATATGGCTAATAATACGAGTTAGATTGATAGTAATAACAGTAGTGAGTATAGTAGTTGTAGTTCTATCGATCATATCTGCATAATATGGTTAATAATATGAGTTAGATTGATAATAATAAGAGAAATAAGTATAGTAATTGTAGTTCTACCGATCATATAAGCATAATATGGCTAATAATATGAGTTAGATTGATAATAATAAGAGTAAAAAGAATAGTAATTGTCGTTCTATCGATCATATAAGCATAATATGGCTAATAATACGAGTTAGATTGATAATAATAAGACTAATAAGTATAGTAATTGTCGTTCTATCGATCATATATGCATAATATGGCTAATAATGTGAGTTAGATTGATAATAATAAGAGTAATGAGTATAGTAATTGTCGTTCTATCGATCATATAAGCATAATATGGCTAATAATGTGAGTTAGATTGATAATAATAAGAGTAATGAGTATAGTAATTGTCGTTCTATCGATCATATAAGCATAATATGGCTAATAAAATGAGTTAGATTGATAATAATATGAGTAATGAGTATAGTAGTTGTAGTTCTATCGATCATATCTGCATAATATGGTTAATAATATGAGTTAGATTGATAACAGTGAGTGTAATAAGTATAGTAATTGTCGTTCTATCAATCATATAAGCATAATATGGCTAATAATATGTGCTAGATTGATAATAATAAGAGTAATGAGTATAGTAGTTGTAGTTCTATCGATCATATCTGTATAATATGGTTAATAATATGAGTTAGATTGATAATAATAAGAGTAATAAGTATAGTAATTATCGTTCTACCGATCATACAAGCATAATATGGCTAATCATATGAGTTAGATTGATAATAATAAGAGTAATGAGTATAGTAGTTGTAGTTCTATCGATCATATAAGCATAGTATGGCTAATAATATGAGTTAGATTGATAATAATAAGAGTAATAAGTATAGTAATTGTCGTTCTATCGATCACATAAGCATAATATGGCTAATAATACGAGTTAGATTGATAGTAATAACAGTAGTGAGTATAGTAATTGTCGTTCTATCGATCATATAAGCATAATATGGCTAATAATATGAGTTAGATTGATAACAATAAGAGTAACGAGTATAGTAATTGTCGTTCTATCGATCATATAAGCATAATATGGCTAATAATACGAGTTAGATTGATAATAATAAGAGTAATAAGTATAGTAATTATCGTTCTACCGATCATACAAGCATAATATGGCTAATAATATGAGTTAGATTGATAATAATAAGACTAATAACTATAGTAATTGTCGTTCTATCGATCATATAAGCATAATACGGCTAATAATATGAGTCAGATTGATAATAATAAGAGTAATAAGTATAGTAATTGTCGTTCTATCGATCATATCTGCATAATATGGTTAATAATATGAGTTAGATTGATAACAGTGAGTGTAATAAGTATAGTAATTGTCGTTCTATCGATCATATAAGCATAATATGGCTAATAATATGAGTTAGATTGATAATAATAAGAGTAATGAGTATAGTAATTGTCGTTCTATCGATCATATAGGCATAATATGGCTAATAATATGAGTTAGATTGATAATAATAAGAGTAATGAGTATAGTAGTTGTAGTTCTATCGATCATATCTGCATAATATGGTTAATAATATGAGTTAGATTGATAACAGTGCGTGTAATAAGTATAGTAATTGTCGTTCTATCAATCATATAAGCATAATATGGCTAATAATACGAGTTAGATTGATAATAATAAGAGTAATAAGTATAGTAATTATCGTTCTACCGATCATACAAGAATAATATGGCTAATAATATGAGTTAGATTGATAATAATAAGACTAATAACTATAGTAATTGTCGTTCTATCGATCATATAAGCATAATACGGCTAATAATATGAGTCAGATTGATAATAATAAGAGTAATAAGTATAGTAATTGTCGTTCTATCGATCATATCTGCATAATATGGTTAATAATATGAGTTAGATTGATAACAGTGAGTGTAATAAGTATAGTAATTGTCGTTCTATCGATCATATAAGCATAATATGGCTAATAATATGAGTTAGATTGATAATAATAAGAGTAATGAGTATAGTAATTGTCGTTCTATCGATCATATAGGCATAATATGGCTAATAATATGAGTTAGATTGATAATAATAAGAGTAATGAGTATAGTAGTTGTAGTTCTATCGATCATATCTGCATAATATGGTTAATAATATGAGTTAGATTGATAACAGTGCGTGTAATAAGTATAGTAATTTTCGTTCTATCGATCATATATGCATAATATGGCTAATAATGTGAGTTAGATTGATAATAATAAGAGTAATGAGTATAGTAGTTGTAGTTCTATCGATCATATCTGCATAATATGGTTAATAATATGAGTTAGATTGATAATAATAAGAGAAATAAGTATAGTAATTGTAGTTCTACCGATCATATAAGCATAATATGGCTAATAATATGAGTTAGATTGATAATAATAAGAGTAAAAAGAATAGTAATTGTCGGTCTATCGATCATATAAGCATAATATGGCTAATAATACGAGTTAGATTGATAATAATAAGACTAATAAGTATAGTAATTGTCGTTCTATCGATCATATATGCATAATATGGCTAATAATGTGAGTTAGATTGATAATAATAAGAGTAATGAGTATAGTAATTGTCGTTCTATCGATCATATAAGCATAATATGGCTAATAATATGAGTTAGATTGATAATAATAAGAGTAATGAGTATAGTAGTTGTAGTTCTATCGATCATATCTGCATAATATGGTTAATAATATGAGTTAGATTGATAACAGTGAGTGTAATAAGTATAGTAATTGTCGTTCTATCAATCATATAAGCATAATATGGCCAATAATATGTGTTAGATAGGTAATAATAAGAGTAGTAAGTATAGTAATTGTCGTTCTATCGATCATATATGCATAATATGGCTAATAATGTGAGTTAGATTGATAATAATAAGAGTAATGAGTATAGTAGTTGTAGTTCTATCGATCATATCTGCATAATATGGTTAATAATATGAGTTAGATTGATAATAATAAGAGAAATAAGTATAGTAATTGTAGTTCTACCGATCATATAAGCATAATATGGCTAATAATATGAGTTAGATTGATAATAATAAGAGTAAAAAGAATAGTAATTGTCGTTCTATCGATCATATAAGCATAATATGGCTAATAATACGAGTTAGATTGATAATAATAAGACTAATAAGTATAGTAATTGTCGTTCTATCGATCATATATGCATAATATGGCTAATAATGTGAGTTAGATTGATAATAATAAGAGTAATGAGTATAGTAATTGTCGTTCTATCGATCATATAAGCATAATATTGCTAATAATATGAGTTAGATTGATAATAATAAGAGTAATGAGTATAGTTATTGTCGTTCTATCGATCATGTAAGCATAGTATGGCTAATAACATGAGTTAGATTGATAATAATAAGAGTAATAAGTATAGCAATTGTCGTTCTATCGATCACATAAGCATAATATGGCTAATAATATGAGTTATATTGATAGTAATAACAGTAGTGAGTATAGTAATTGTCGTTCTATCGATCATATAAGCATAATATGGCTAATAATATGAGTTAGATTGATAACAATAAGAGTAATGAGTATAGTAATTGTCGTTCTATCGATCATATAAGCATAATATGGCGAATAATATGAGTTAGATTGATAATAATAAGAGTAATGAGTATAGTAGTTGTAGTTCTATCGATCATATAAGCATAGTATGGCTAATAATATGAGTTAGATTGATAGTAATAACAGTAGTGAGTATAGTAATTGTCGTTCTATCGATCATATAAGCATAATATGGCTAATAATATGAGTTAGATTGATAATAATAAGAGTAATGAGTATAGTAATTGTCGTTCTATCGATCATATAAGCATAATATGGCTAATAATATGAGTTAGATTGATAACAATAAGCGTAATGAGTATAGTAATTGTCGTTCTATCGATCATATAAGCATAATGTGGCTAATAATATGAGATAGATTGATAATAATAAGAGTAATAAGTATAGTAATTATCGTTCTACCGATCATACAAGCATAATATTGCTAATAATATGAGTTAGATTGATAATAATAAGAGTAATGAGTATAGTTATTGTCGTTCTATCGATCATGTAAGCATAGTATGGCTAATAACATTAGTTAGATTGATAATAATAAGAGTAATAAGTATAGTAATTATCGTTCTATCGATCACATAAGCATAATATGGCTAATAATATGAGTTAGATTGATAGTAATAGCAGTAGTGAGTATAGTAATTGTCGTTCTATCGATCATATAAGCATAATATGGCTAATAATGTGAGTTAGATAGATAATAATAAGAGTAATGAGTATAGTAATTGTCGTTCTATCGATCATATAAGCATAATATGGCTAATAAAATGAGTTAGATTGATAATAATATGAGTAATGAGTATAGTAGTTGTAGTTCTATCGATCATATCTGCATAATATGGTTAATAATATGAGTTAGATTGATAACAGTGAGTGTAATAAGTATAGTAATTGTCGTTCTATCAATCATATAAGCATAATATGGCTAATAATATGTGCTAGATTGATAATAATAAGAGTAATGAGTATAGTAGTTGTAGTTCTATCGATCATATCTGTATAATATGGTTAATAATATGAGTTAGATTGATAATAATAAGAGTAATAAGTATAGTAATTATCGTTCTACCGATCATACAAGCATAATATGGCTAATCATATGAGTTAGATTGATAATAATAAGAGTAATGAGTATAGTAGTTGTAGTTCTATCGATCATATAAGCATAGTATGGCTAATAATATGAGTTAGATTGATAATAATAAGAGTAATAAGTATAGTAATTGTCGTTCTATCGATCACATAAGCATAATATGGCTAATAATACGAGTTAGATTGATAGTAATAACAGTAGTGAGTATAGTAATTGTCGTTCTATCGATCATATAAGCATAATATGGCTAATAATATGAGTTAGATTGATAACAATAAGAGTAACGAGTATAGTAATTGTCGTTCTATCGATCATATAAGCATAATATGGCTAATAATACGAGTTAGATTGATAATAATAAGAGTAATAAGTATAGTAATTATCGTTCTACCGATCATACAAGCATAATATGGCTAATAATATGAGTTAGATTGATAATAATAAGACTAATAACTATAGTAATTGTCGTTCTATCGATCATATAAGCATAATACGGCTAATAATATGAGTCAGATTGATAATAATAAGAGTAATAAGTATAGTAATTGTCGTTCTATCGATCATATCTGCATAATATGGTTAATAATATGAGTTAGATTGATAACAGTGAGTGTAATAAGTATAGTAATTGTCGTTCTATCGATCATATAAGCATAATATGGCTAATAATATGAGTTAGATTGATAATAATAAGAGTAATGAGTATAGTAATTGTCGTTCTATCGATCATATAGGCATAATATGGCTAATAATATGAGTTAGATTGATAATAATAAGAGTAATGAGTATAGTAGTTGTAGTTCTATCGATCATATCTGCATAATATGGTTAATAATATGAGTTAGATTGATAACAGTGCGTGTAATAAGTATAGTAATTGTCGTTCTATCAATCATATAAGCATAATATGGCTAATAATACGAGTTAGATTGATAATAATAAGAGTAATAAGTATAGTAATTATCGTTCTACCGATCATACAAGAATAATATGGCTAATAATATGAGTTAGATTGATAATAATAAGACTAATAACTATAGTAATTGTCGTTCTATCGATCATATAAGCATAATACGGCTAATAATATGAGTCAGATTGATAATAATAAGAGTAATAAGTATAGTAATTGTCGTTCTATCGATCATATCTGCATAATATGGTTAATAATATGAGTTAGATTGATAACAGTGAGTGTAATAAGTATAGTAATTGTCGTTCTATCGATCATATAAGCATAATATGGCTAATAATATGAGTTAGATTGATAATAATAAGAGTAATGAGTATAGTAATTGTCGTTCTATCGATCATATAGGCATAATATGGCTAATAATATGAGTTAGATTGATAATAATAAGAGTAATGAGTATAGTAGTTGTAGTTCTATCGATCATATCTGCATAATATGGTTAATAATATGAGTTAGATTGATAACAGTGCGTGTAATAAGTATAGTAATTTTCGTTCTATCGATCATATATGCATAATATGGCTAATAATGTGAGTTAGATTGATAATAATAAGAGTAATGAGTATAGTAGTTGTAGTTCTATCGATCATATCTGCATAATATGGTTAATAATATGAGTTAGATTGATAATAATAAGAGAAATAAGTATAGTAATTGTAGTTCTACCGATCATATAAGCATAATATGGCTAATAATATGAGTTAGATTGATAATAATAAGAGTAAAAAGAATAGTAATTGTCGTTCTATCGATCATATAAGCATAATATGGCTAATAATACGAGTTAGATTGATAATAATAAGACTAATAAGTATAGTAATTGTCGTTCTATCGATCATATATGCATAATATGGCTAATAATGTGAGTTAGATTGATAATAATAAGAGTAATGAGTATAGTAATTGTCGTTCTATCGATCATATAAGCATAATATGGCTAATAATATGAGTCAGATTGATAATAATAAGAGTAATAAGTACAGTAATTGTCGTTCTATCGATCATATCTGCATAATATGGTTAATAATATGAGTTAGATTAATAACAGTGAGTGTAATAAGTATAGTAATTGTCGTTCTACCGATCATACAAGCATAATATGGCTAATAATATGAGTCAGATTGATAATAATAAGAGTAATAAGTATAGTAATTGTCGTTCTATCGATCATATAAGCATAATATTGCTAATAATATGAGTTAGATTGATAATAATAAGAGTAATGAGTATAGTAGTTGTAGTTCTATCGATCATATCTGCATAATATGGTTAATAATATGAGTTAGATTGATAATAATAAGAGAAATAAGTATAGTAATTGTAGTTCTACCGATCATATAAGCATAATATGGCTAATAATATGAGTTAGATTGATAATAATAAGAGTAAAAAGAATAGTAATTGTCGTTCTATCGATCATATAAGCATAATATGGCTAATAATACGAGTTAGATTGATAATAATAAGACTAATAAGTATAGTAATTGTCGTTCTATCGATCATATATGCATAATATGGCTAATAATGTGAGTTAGATTGATAACAATAAGAGTAATGAGCATAGTAGTTGTCGTTCTATCGATCATATAAGCATAATATGGCTAACAATATGAGTCAGATTGATAATAATAAGAGTAATAAGTATAGTAATTGTCGTTCTATCGATCATACAAGCATAATATGGCTAATAATATGAGTCAGATTGATAATAATAAGAGTAATAAGTATAGTAATTGTCGTTCTATCGATCATATAAGCATAATATTGCTAATAATATGAGTTAGATTGATAATAATAAGAGTAATGAGTATAGTTATTGTCGTTCTATCGATCATGTAAGCATAGTATGGCTAATAACATGAGTTAGATTGATAATAATAAGAGTAATAAGTATAGTAATTGTCGTTCTATCGATCACATAAGCATAATATGGCTAATAATACGAGTTAGATTGATAGTAATAACAGTAGTGAGTATAGTAATTGTCGTTCTATCGATCATATAAGCATAATATGGCTAATAATATGAGTTAGATTGATAACAATAAGAGTAACGAGTATAGTAATTGTCGTTCTATCGATCATATAAGCATAATATGGCTAATAATATGAGTTAGATTGATAATAATAAGAGTAATGAGTATAGTAATTATCGTTCTACCGATCATACAAGCATAATATGGCTAATAATATGAGTTAGATTGATAATAATAAGACTAATAACTATAGTAATTGTCGATCTATCGATCATATAAGCATAATACGGCTAATAATATGAGTCAGATTGATAATAATAAGAGTAATAAGTATAGTAATTGTCGTTCTATCGATCATATCTGCATAATACGGTTAATAATATGAGTTAGATTGATAACAGTGAGTGTAATAAGTATAGTAATTGTCGTTCTATCGATCATATAAGCATAATATGGCTAATAATATGAGTTAGATTGATAATAATAAGACTAATAACTATAGTAATTGTCGATCTATCGATCATATAAGCATAATACGGCTAATAATATGAGTCAGATTGATAATAATAAGAGTAATAAGTATAGTAATTGTCGTTCTATCGATCATATCTGCATAATACGGTTAATAATATGAGTTAGATTGATAACAGTGAGTGTAATAAGTATAGTAATTGTCGTTCTATCGATCATATAAGCATAATATGGCTAATAATATGAGTTAGATTGATAATAATAAGAGTAATGAGTATAGTAATTGTCGTTCTATCGATCATATAGGCATAATATGGCTAATAATATGAGTTAGATTGATAATAATAAGAGTAATGAGTATAGTAGTTGTAGTTCTATCGATCATATCTGCATAATATGGTTAATAATATGAGTTAGATTGATAACAGTGAGTGTAATAAGTATAGTAATTGTCGTTCTATCGATCATACAAGCATAATATGGCTAATAATATGAGTCAGATTGATAATAATAAGAGTAATAAGTATAGTAATTGTCGTTCTATCGATCATATAAGCATAATATTGCTAATAATATGAGTTAGATTGATAATAATAAGAGTAATGAGTATAGTTATTGTCGTTCTATCGATCATGTAAGCATAGTATGGCTAATAACATGAGTTAGATTGATAATAATAAGAGTAATAAGTATAGTAATTGTCGTTCTATCGATCACATAAGCATAATATGGCTAATAATACGAGTTAGATTGATAGTAATAACAGTAGTGAGTATAGTAATTGTCGTTCTATCGATCATATAAGCATAATATGGCTAATAATATGAGTTAGATTGATAACAATAAGAGTAACGAGTATAGTAATTGTCGTTCTATCGATCATATAAGCATAATATGGCTAATAATACGAGTTAGATTGATAATAATAAGAGTAATAAGTATAGTAATTATCGTTCTACCGATCATACAAGCATAATATGGCTAATAATATGAGTTAGATTGATAATAATAAGACTAATAACTATAGTAATTGTCGTTCTATCGATCATATAAGCATAATACGGCTAATAATATGAGTCAGATTGATAATAATAAGAGTAATAAGTATAGTAATTGTCGTTCTATCGATCATATCTGCATAATATGGTTAATAATATGAGTTAGATTGATAACAGTGAGTGTAATAAGTATAGTAATTGTCGTTCTATCGATCATATAAGCATAATATGGCTAATAATATGAGTTAGATTGATAATAATAAGAGTAATGAGTATAGTAATTGTCGTTCTATCGATCATATAGGCATAATATGGCTAATAATATGAGTTAGATTGATAATAATAAGAGTAATGAGTATAGTAGTTGTAGTTCTATCGATCATATCTGCATAATATGGTTAATAATATGAGTTAGATTGATAACAGTGAGTGTAATAAGTATAGTAATTGTCGTTCTATCAATCATATAAGCATAATATGGCCAATAATATGTGTTAGATAGGTAATAATAAGAGTAGTAAGTATAGTAATTGTCGTTCTATCGATCATATATGCATAATATGGCTAATAATGTGAGTTAGATTGATAATAATAAGAGTAATGAGTATAGTAGTTGTAGTTCTATCGATCATATCTGCATAATATGGTTAATAATATGAGTTAGATTGATAATAATAAGAGAAATAAGTATAGTAATTGTAGTTCTACCGATCATATAAGCATAATATGGCTAATAATATGAGTTAGATTGATAATAATAAGAGTAAAAAGAATAGTAATTGTCGTTCTATCGATCATATAAGCATAATATGGCTAATAATACGAGTTAGATTGATAATAATAAGACTAATAAGTATAGTAATTGTCGTTCTATCGATCATATATGCATAATATGGCTAATAATGTGAGTTAGATTGATAATAATAAGAGTAATGAGTATAGTAATTGTCGTTCTATCGATCATATAAGCATAATATTGCTAATAATATGAGTTAGATTGATAATAATAAGAGTAATGAGTATAGTTATTGTCGTTCTATCGATCATGTAAGCATAGTATGGCTAATAACATGAGTTAGATTGATAATAATAAGAGTAATAAGTATAGCAATTGTCGTTCTATCGATCACATAAGCATAATATGGCTAATAATATGAGTTAGATTGATAGTAATAACAGTAGTGAGTATAGTAATTGTCGTTCTATCGATCATATAAGCATAATATGGCTAATAATATGAGTTAGATTGATAACAATAAGAGTAATGAGTATAGTAATTGTCGTTCTATCGATCATATAAGCATAATATGGCGAATAATATGAGTTAGATTGATAATAATAAGAGTAATGAGTATAGTAGTTGTAGTTCTATCGATCATATAAGCATAGTATGGCTAATAATATGAGTTAGATTGATAGTAATAACAGTAGTGAGTATAGTAATTGTCGTTCTATCGATCATATAAGCATAATATGGCTAATAATATGAGTTAGATTGATAATAATAAGAGTAATGAGTATAGTAATTGTCGTTCTATCGATCATATAAGCATAATATGGCTAATAATATGAGTTAGATTGATAACAATAAGAGTAATGAGTATAGTAATTGTCGTTCTATCGATCATATAAGCATAATATGGCTAATAATATGAGATAGATTGATAATAATAAGAGTAATAAGTATAGTAATTATCGTTCTACCGATCATACAAGCATAATATTGCTAATAATATGAGTTAGATTGATAATAATAAGAGTAATGAGTATAGTTATTGTCGTTCTATCGATCATGTAAGCATAGTATGGCTAATAACATTAGTTAGATTGATAATAATAAGAGTAATAAGTATAGTAATTATCGTTCTATCGATCACATAAGCATAATATGGCTAATAATATGAGTTAGATTGATAGTAATAGCAGTAGTGAGTATAGTAATTGTCGTTCTATCGATCATATAAGCATAATATGGCTAATAAAATGAGTTAGATTGATAATAATAAGAGTAATGAGTATAGTAGTTGTAGTTCTATCGATCATATCTGCATAATATGGTTAATAATATGAGTTAGATTGATAACAGTGAGTGTAATAAGTGTAGTAATTGTCGTTCTATCAATCATATAAGCATAATATGGCTAATAATATGTGTTAGATTGATAATAATAAGAGTAATGAGTATAGTAGTTGTAGTTCTATCGATCATATCTGTATAATATGGTTAATAATATGAGTCAGATTGATAATAATAAGAGTAATAAGTATAGTAATTGTCGTTCTATCGATCATATCTGCATAATATGGTTAATAATATGAGTTAGATTGATAACAGTGAGTGTAATAAGTATAGTAATTGTCGTTCTATCGATCATATAAGCATAATATGGCTAATAATATGAGTTAGATTGATAATAATAAGAGTAATGAGTATAGTAATTGTCGTTCTATCGATCATGTAAGCATAGTATGGCTAATAACATGAGTTAGATTGATAATAATAAGAGTAATAAGTATAGTAATTATCGTTCTATCGATCACATAAGCATAATATGGCTAATAATATGAGTTAGATTGATAGTAATAGCAGTAGTGAGTATAGTAATTGTCGTTCTATCGATCATATAAGCATAATATGGCTAATAATGTGAGTTAGATTGATAATAATAAGAGTAATGAGTATAGTAATTGTCGTTCTATCGATCATATAAGCATAATATGGCTAATAAAATGAGTTAGATTGATAATAATATGAGTAATGAGTATAGTAGTTGTAGTTCTATCGATCATATCTGCATAATATGGTTAATAATATGAGTTAGATTGATAACAGTGAGTGTAATAAGTATAGTAATTGTCGTTCTATCAATCATATAAGCATAATATGGCTAATAATATGTGCTAGATTGATAATAATAAGAGTAATGAGTATAGTAGTTGTAGTTCTATCGATCATATCTGTATAATATGGTTAATAATATGAGTTAGATTGATAATAATAAGAGTAATAAGTATAGTAATTATCGTTCTACCGATCATACAAGCATAATATGGCTAATCATATGAGTTAGATTGATAATAATAAGAGTAATGAGTATAGTAGTTGTAGTTCTATCGATCATATAAGCATAGTATGGCTAATAATATGAGTTAGATTGATAATAATAAGAGTAATAAGTATAGTAATTGTCGTTCTATCGATCACATAAGCATAATATGGCTAATAATACGAGTTAGATTGATAGTAATAACAGTAGTGAGTATAGTAATTGTCGTTCTATCGATCATATAAGCACAATATGGCTAATAATATGAGTTAGATTGATAACAATAAGAGTAACGAGTATAGTAATTGTCGTTCTATCGATCATATAAGCATAATATGGCTAATAATACGAGTTAGATTGATAATAATAAGAGTAATAAGTATAGTAATTATCGTTCTACCGATCATACAAGCATAATATGGCTAATAATATGAGTTAGATTGATAATAATAAGACTAATAACTATAGTAATTGTCGTTCTATCGATCATATAAGCATAATACGGCTAATAATATGAGTCAGATTGATAATAATAAGAGTAATAAGTATAGTAATTGTCGTTCTATCGATCATATCTGCATAATATGGTTAATAATATGAGTTAGATTGATAACAGTGAGTGTAATAAGTATAGTAATTGTCGTTCTATCGATCATATAAGCATAATATGGCTAATAATATGAGTTAGATTGATAATAATAAGAGTAATGAGTATAGTAATTGTCGTTCTATCGATCATATAGGCATAATATGGCTAATAATATGAGTTAGATTGATAATAATAAGAGTAATGAGTATAGTAGTTGTAGTTCTATCGATCATATCTGCATAATATGGTTAATAATATGAGTTAGATTGATAACAGTGCGTGTAATAAGTATAGTAATTGTCGTTCTATCAATCATATAAGCATAATATGGCTAATAATACGAGTTAGATTGATAATAATAAGAGTAATAAGTATAGTAATTATCGTTCTACCGATCATACAAGAATAATATGGCTAATAATATGAGTTAGATTGATAATAATAAGACTAATAACTATAGTAATTGTCGTTCTATCGATCATATAAGCATAATACGGCTAATAATATGAGTCAGATTGATAATAATAAGAGTAATAAGTATAGTAATTGTCGTTCTATCGATCATATCTGCATAATATGGTTAATAATATGAGTTAGATTGATAACAGTGAGTGTAATAAGTATAGTAATTGTCGTTCTATCGATCATATAAGCATAATATGGCTAATAATATGAGTTAGATTGATAATAATAAGAGTAATGAGTATAGTAATTGTCGTTCTATCGATCATATAGGCATAATATGGCTAATAATATGAGTTAGATTGATAATAATAAGAGTAATGAGTATAGTAGTTGTAGTCCTATCGATCATATCTGCATAATATGGTTAATAATATGAGTTAGATTGATAACAGTGCGTGTAATAAGTATAGTAATTTTCGTTCTATCGATCATATATGCATAATATGGCTAATAATGTGAGTTAGATTGATAATAATAAGAGTAATGAGTATAGTAGTTGTAGTTCTATCGATCATATCTGCATAATATGGTTAATAATATGAGTTAGATTGATAATAATAAGAGAAATAAGTATAGTAATTGTAGTTCTACCGATCATATAAGCATAATATGGCTAATAATATGAGTTAGATTGATAATAATAAGAGTAA
This sequence comes from Megachile rotundata, assembly GCF_050947335.1. Taxonomy (NCBI): domain Eukaryota; kingdom Metazoa; phylum Arthropoda; class Insecta; order Hymenoptera; family Megachilidae; genus Megachile; species Megachile rotundata. The sequence goes on from NW_027473918.1 coordinate 81,338, forward strand.
AAAGAATAGTAATTGTCGTTCTATCGATCATATAAGCATAATATGGCTAATAATACGAGTTAGATTGATAATAATAAGACGAATAAGTATAGTAATTGTCGTTCTATCGATCATATATGCATAATATGGCTAATAATGTGAGTTAGATTGATAATAATAAGAGTAATGAGTATAGTAATTGTCGTTCTATCGATCATATAAGCATAATATGGCTAATAATATGAGTCAGATTGATAATAACAAGAGTAATAAGTACAGTAATTGTCGTTCTATCGATCATATCTGCATAATATGGTTAATAATATGAGTTAGATTAATAACAGTGAGTGTAATAAGTATAGTAATTGTCGTTCTACCGATCATACAAGCATAATATGGCTAATAATATGAGTCAGATTGATAATAATAAGAGTAATAAGTATAGTAATTGTCGTTCTATCGATCATATAAGCATAATATTGCTAATAATATGAGTTAGATTGATAATAATAAGAGTAATGAGTATAGTAGTTGTAGTTCTATCGATCATATCTGCATAATATGGTTAATAATATGAGTTAGATTGATAATAATAAGAGAAATAAGTATAGTAATTGTAGTTCTACCGATCATATAAGCATAATATGGCTAATAATATGAGTTAGATTGATAATAATAAGAGTAAAAAGAATAGTAATTGTCGTTCTATCGATCATATAAGCATAATATGGCTAATAATACGAGTTAGATTGATAATAATAAGACTAATAAGTATAGTAATTGTCGTTCTATCGATCATATATGCATAATATGGCTAATAATGTGAGTTAGATTGATAACAATAAGAGTAATGAGCATAGTAGTTGTCGTTCTATCGATCATATAAGCATAATATGGCTAACAATATGAGTCAGATTGATAATAATAAGAGTAATAAGTATAGTAATTGTCGTTCTATCGATCATACAAGCATAATATGGCTAATAACATGAGTTAGATTGATAATAATAAGAGTAATAAGTATAGCAATTGTCGTTCTATCGATCACATAAGCATAATATGGCTAATAATATGAGTTAGATTGATAGTAATAACAGTAGTGAGTATAGTAATTGTCGTTCTATCGATCATATAAGCATAATATGGCTAATAATATGAGTTAGATTGATAACAATAAGAGTAATGAGTATAGTAATTGTCGTTCTATCGATCATATAAGCATAATATGGCGAATAATATGAGTTAGATTGATAATAATAAGAGTAATGAGTATAGTAGTTGTAGTTCTATCGATCATATAAGCATAGTATGGCTAATAATATGAGTTAGATTGATAGTAATAACAGTAGTGAGTATAGTAATTGTCGTTCTATCGATCATATAAGCATAATATGGCTAATAATATGAGTTAGATTGATAATAATAAGAGTAATGAGTATAGTAATTGTCGTTCTATCGATCATATAAGCATAATATGGCTAATAATATGAGTTAGATTGATAACAATAAGAGTAATGAGTATAGTAATTGTCGTTCTATCGATCATATAAGCATAATATGGCTAATAATATGAGATAGATTGATAATAATAAGAGTAATAAGTATAGTAATTATCGTTCTACCGATCATACAAGCATAATATTGCTAATAATATGAGTTAGATTGATAATAATAAGAGTAATGAGTATAGTTATTGTCGTTCTATCGATCATGTAAGCATAGTATGGCTAATAACATTAGTTAGATTGATAATAATAAGAGTAATAAGTATAGTAATTATCGTTCTATCGATCACATAAGCATAATATGGCTAATAATATGAGTTAGATTGATAGTAATAGCAGTAGTGAGTATAGTAATTGTCGTTCTATCGATCATATAAGCATAATATGGCTAATAAAATGAGTTAGATTGATAATAATAAGAGTAATGAGTATAGTAGTTGTAGTTCTATCGATCATATCTGCATAATATGGTTAATAATATGAGTTAGATTGATAACAGTGAGTGTAATAAGTGTAGTAATTGTCGTTCTATCAATCATATAAGCATAATATGGCTAATAATATGTGTTAGATTGATAATAATAAGAGTAATGAGTATAGTAGTTGTAGTTCTATCGATCATATCTGTATAATATGGTTAATAATATGAGTCAGATTGATAATAATAAGAGTAATAAGTATAGTAATTGTCGTTCTATCGATCATATCTGCATAATATGGTTAATAATATGAGTTAGATTGATAACAGTGAGTGTAATAAGTATAGTAATTGTCGTTCTACCGATCATACAAGCATAATATGGCTAATAATATGAGTCAGATTGATAATAATAAGAGTAATAAGTATAGTAATTGTCGTTCTATCGATCATATAAGCATAATATTGCTAATAATATGAGTTAGATTGATAATAATAAGAGTAATGAGTATAGTAGTTGTAGCTCTATCGATCATATCTGCATAATATGGTTAATAATATGAGTTAGATTGATAATAATAAGAGAAATAAGTATAGTAATTGTAGTTCTACCGATCATATAAGCATAATATGGCTAATAATATGAGTTAGATTGATAATAATAAGAGTAAAAAGAATAGTAATTGTCGTTCTATCGATCATATAAGCATAATATGGCTAATAATACGAGTTAGATTGATAATAATAAGACTAATAAGTATAGTAATTGTCGTTCTATCGATCATATATGCATAATATGGCTAATAATGTGAGTTAGATTGATAACAATAAGAGTAATGAGCATAGTAGTTGTCGTTCTATCGATCATATAAGCATAATATGGCTAACAATATGAGTCAGATTGATAATAATAAGAGTAATAAGTATAGTAATTGTCGTTCTATCGATCATACAAGCATAATATGGCTAATAACATGAGTTAGATTGATAATAATAAGAGTAATAAGTATAGCAATTGTCGTTCTATCGATCACATAAGCATAATATGGCTAATAATATGAGTTAGATTGATAGTAATAACAGTAGTGAGTATAGTAATTGTCGTTCTATCGATCATATAAGCATAATATGGCTAATAATATGAGTTAGATTGATAACAATAAGAGTAATGAGTATAGTAATTGTCGTTCTATCGATCATATAAGCATAATATGGCGAATAATATGAGTTAGATTGATAATAATAAGAGTAATGAGTATAGTAGTTGTAGTTCTATCGATCATATAAGCATAGTATGGCTAATAATATGAGTTAGATTGATAGTAATAACAGTAGTGAGTATAGTAATTGTCGTTCTATCGATCATATAAGCATAATATGGCTAATAATATGAGTTAGATTGATAATAATAAGAGTAATGAGTATAGTAATTGTCGTTCTATCGATCATATAAGCATAATATGGCTAATAATATGAGTTAGATTGATAACAATAAGAGTAATGAGTATAGTAATTGTCGTTCTATCGATCATATAAGCATAATATGGCTAATAATATGAGATAGATTGATAATAATAAGAGTAATAAGTATAGTAATTATCGTTCTACCGATCATACAAGCATAATATTGCTAATAATATGAGTTAGATTGATAATAATAAGAGTAATGAGTATAGTTATTGTCGTTCTATCGATCATGTAAGCATAGTATGGCTAATAACATTAGTTAGATTGATAATAATAAGAGTAATAAGTATAGTAATTATCGTTCTATCGATCACATAAGCATAATATGGCTAATAATATGAGTTAGATTGATAGTAATAGCAGTAGTGAGTATAGTAATTGTCGTTCTATCGATCATATAAGCATAATATGGCTAATAAAATGAGTTAGATTGATAATAATAAGAGTAATGAGTATAGTAGTTGTAGTTCTATCGATCATATCTGCATAATATGGTTAATAATATGAGTTAGATTGATAACAGTGAGTGTAATAAGTGTAGTAATTGTCGTTCTATCAATCATATAAGCATAATATGGCTAATAATATGTGTTAGATTGATAATAATAAGAGTAATGAGTATAGTAGTTGTAGTTCTATCGATCATATCTGTATAATATGGTTAATAATATGAGTCAGATTGATAATAATAAGAGTAATAAGTATAGTAATTGTCGTTCTATCGATCATATCTGCATAATATGGTTAATAATATGAGTTAGATTGATAACAGTGAGTGTAATAAGTATAGTAATTGTCGTTCTATCGATCATATAAGCATAATATGGCTAATAATATGAGTTAGATTGATAATAATAAGAGTAATGAGTATAGTAATTGTCGTTCTATCGATCATGTAAGCATAGTATGGCTAATAACATGAGTTAGATTGATAATAATAAGAGTAATAAGTATAGTAATTATCGTTCTATCGATCACATAAGCATAATATGGCTAATAATATGAGTTAGATTGATAGTAATAGCAGTAGTGAGTATAGTAATTGTCGTTCTATCGATCATATAAGCATAATATGGCTAATAATGTGAGTTAGATTGATAATAATAAGAGTAATGAGTATAGTAATTGTCGTTCTATCGATCATATAAGCATAATATGGCTAATAAAATGAGTTAGATTGATAATAATATGAGTAATGAGTATAGTAGTTGTAGTTCTATCGATCATATCTGCATAATATGGTTAATAATATGAGTTAGATTGATAACAGTGAGTGTAATAAGTATAGTAATTGTCGTTCTATCAATCATATAAGCATAATATGGCTAATAATATGTGCTAGATTGATAATAATAAGAGTAATGAGTATAGTAGTTGTAGTTCTATCGATCATATCTGTATAATATGGTTAATAATATGAGTTAGATTGATAATAATAAGAGTAATAAGTATAGTAATTATCGTTCTACCGATCATACAAGCATAATATGGCTAATCATATGAGTTAGATTGATAATAATAAGAGTAATGAGTATAGTAGTTGTAGTTCTATCGATCATATAAGCATAGTATGGCTAATAATATGAGTTAGATTGATAATAATAAGAGTAATAAGTATAGTAATTGTCGTTCTATCGATCACATAAGCATAATATGGCTAATAATACGAGTTAGATTGATAGTAATAACAGTAGTGAGTATAGTAATTGTCGTTCTATCGATCATATAAGCACAATATGGCTAATAATATGAGTTAGATTGATAACAATAAGAGTAACGAGTATAGTAATTGTCGTTCTATCGATCATATAAGCATAATATGGCTAATAATACGAGTTAGATTGATAATAATAAGAGTAATAAGTATAGTAATTATCGTTCTACCGATCATACAAGCATAATATGGCTAATAATATGAGTTAGATTGATAATAATAAGACTAATAACTATAGTAATTGTCGTTCTATCGATCATATAAGCATAATACGGCTAATAATATGAGTCAGATTGATAATAATAAGAGTAATAAGTATAGTAATTGTCGTTCTATCGATCATATCTGCATAATATGGTTAATAATATGAGTTAGATTGATAACAGTGAGTGTAATAAGTATAGTAATTGTCGTTCTATCGATCATATAAGCATAATATGGCTAATAATATGAGTTAGATTGATAATAATAAGAGTAATGAGTATAGTAATTGTCGTTCTATCGATCATATAGGCATAATATGGCTAATAATATGAGTTAGATTGATAATAATAAGAGTAATGAGTATAGTAGTTGTAGTTCTATCGATCATATCTGCATAATATGGCTAATAATATGAGTTAGATTGATAACAATAAGAGTAATGAGTATAGTAATTGTCGTTCTATCGATCATATAAGCATAATATGGCTAATAATATGAGTTAGATTGATAATAATAAGACTAATAAGTATAGTAATTGTCGTTCTATCGATCATATAAGCATAATATGGCTAATAATATGAGTTAGATTGATAATAATAAGAGTAATAAGTATAGTAATTGTCGTTCTATCGATCACATAAGCATAATATGGCGAATAATACGAGTTAGATTGATAGTAATAACAGTAGTGAGTATAGTAATTGTCGTTCTATCGATCATATAAGCATAATATGGCTAATAATATGAGTTAGATTGATAACAATAAGAGTAATGAGTGTAGTAATTGTCGTTCTATCGATCATATAAGCATAATATGGCTAATAATATGAGTTAGAGTGATAATAATAAGACTGATAAGTATAGTAATTGTCGTTCTATCGATCATATAAGCATAGTATGGCTAATAATATGAGTTAGATTGATAATAATAAGAGTAATAAGTATAGTAATTGTCGTTCTATCGATCACATAAGCATAATATGGCTAATAATACGAGTTAGATTGATAGTAATAACAGTAGTGAGTATAGTAATTGTCGTTCTATCGATCATATAAGCATAATATGGCTAATAATATGAGTTAGATTGATAACAATAAGAGTAACGAGTATAGTAATTGTCGTTCTATCGATCATATAAGCATAATATGGCTAATAATACGAGTTAGATTGATAATAATAAGAGTAATAAGTATAGTAATTATCGTTCTACCGATCATACAAGCATAATATGGCTAATAATATGAGTTAGATTGATAATAATAAGACTAATAACTATAGTAATTGTCGTTCTATCGATCATATAAGCATAATACGGCTAATAATACGGGACAGATTGATAATAATAAGAGTAATAAGTATAGTAATTGTCGTTCTATCGATCATATAAGCATAATATTGCTAATAATATGAGTTAGATTGATAATAATAAGAGTAATGAGTATAGTTATTGTCGTTCTATCGATCATGTAAGCATAGTATGGCTAATAACATGAGTTAGATTGATAATAATAAGAGTAATAAGTATAGTAATTGTCGTTCTATCGATCACATAAGCATAATATGGCTAATAATATGAGTTAGATTGATAGTAATAACAGTAGTGAGTATAGTAATTGTCGTTCTATCGATCATATAAGCATAATATGGCTAATAATATGAGTTAGATTGATAATAATAAGAGTAATGAGTATAGTAATTGTCGTTCTATCGATCATATAAGCATAATATGGCTAATAATATGAGTTAGATTGATAACAATAAGAGTAATGAGTATAGTAATTGTCGTTCTATCGATCATATAAGCATAATATGGCTAATAATATGAGATAGATTGATAATAATAATAGTAATAAGTATAGTAATTGTCGTTCTATCGATCATACAAGCATAATATGGCTAATAATATGAGTTAGATTGATAATAATAAGACTAATAACTATAGTAATTGTCGTTCTATCGATCATATAAGCATAATACGGCTAATAATATGAGTTAGATTGATAATAATAAGACTAATAAATATAGTAATTGTCGTTCTATCGATCATATAAGCATAATATGGCTAATAATATGAGTTAGATTGATAATAATAAGGCTAATAAGTACAGTAATTGTCGTTCTATCGATCACATAAGCATAATATGGCTAATAATACGAGTTAGATTGATAGTAATAACAGTAGTGAGTATAGTAATTGTCGTTCTATCGATCATATAAGCATAATATGGCTAATAATATGAGTTAGATTGATAACAATAAGAGTAACGAGTATAGTAATTGACGTTCTATCGATCATATAAGCATAATATGGCTAATAATACGAGTTAGATTGATAATAATAAGAGTAATAAGTATAGTATTTATAGTTCTACCGATCACACAAGCATAATATTGCTAATAATATGAGTTAGATTGATAATAATAAGAGTAATGAGTATAGTTATTGTCGTTCTATCGATCATGTAAGCATAGTATGGCTAATAACATGAGTTAGATTGATAATAATAAGAGTAATAAGTATAGTAATTATCGTTCTATCGATCACATAAGCATAATATGGCTAATAATATGAGTTAGATTGATAGTAATAACAGTAGTGAGTATAGTAATTGTCGTTCTATCGATCATATAAGCATAATATGGCTAATAATATGAGTTAGATTGATAATAATAAGAGTAATGAGTATAGTAATTGTCGTTCTATCGATCATATAAGCATAATATGGCTAATAAAATGAGTTAGATTGATAATAATAAGAGTAATGAGTATAGTAGTTGTAGTTCTATCGATCATATCTGCATAATATGGTTAATAATATGAGTTAGATTGATAACAGTGAGTGCAATAAGTATAGTAATTGTCGTTCTAGCAATCATATAAGCATAATATGGCTAATAATATGTGTTAGATTGATAATAATAAGAGTAATGAGTATAGTAGTTGTAGTTCTATCGATCATATCTGTATAATATGGTTAATAATATGAGTTAGATTGATAATAATAAGAGTAATAAGTATAGTAATTATCGTTCTACCGATCATGCAAGCATAATATGGCTAATCATATGAGTTAGATTGATAATAATAAGAGTAATGAGTATAGTAGTTGTAGTTCTATCGATCATATAAGCATAGTATGGCTAATAATATGAGTTAGATTGATAATAATAAGAGTAATAAGTATAGTAATTGTCGTTCTATCGATCACATAAGCATAATATGGCTAATAATACGAGTTAGATTGATAGTAATAACAGTAGTGAGTATAGTAATTGTCGTTCTATCGATCATATAAACATAATATGGCTAATAATATGAGTTAGATTGATAACAATAAGAGTAACGAGTATAGTAATTGTCGTTCTATCGATCATATAAGCATAATATGGCTAATAATATGAGTTAGATTGATAATAATAAGAGTAATGAGTATAGTAATTGTCGTTCTATCGATCATATATGCATAATATGGCTAATAATGTGAGTTAGATTGATAATAATAAGAGTAATGAGTATAGTAGTTGTAGTTCTATCGATCATATCTGCATAATATGGTTAATAATATGAGTTAGATTGATAACAGTGAGTGTAGTAAGTATAGTAATTGTCGTTCTATCAATCATATAAGCATAATATGGCTAATAATATGAGTTAGACTGATAACAATAAGACTAATAAGTATAGTAATTGTCGTTCTACCGATCGTACAAGCATAATATGGCTAATCATATGACTTAGATTGATAATAATAAGAGTAATGAGTATAGTAGTTGTAGTTCTATCGATCATATAAGCATAATATGGCTAATAATATGAGTTAGATTGATAACAATAAGACTAATAAGTATAGTAATTGTCGTTCTATCGATCATATAAGCATAGCATGGCTAATAATATGAGTTAGATTGATAATAATAAGAGTAATAAGTATAGTAATTGTAGTTCTATCGATCATATAAGCATAATATGGCTAATAATATGAGTTAGATTGATAATAATAAGACTAATAAGTATAGTAATTGTCGTTCTATCGATCATATAAGCATAGTATGGCTAATAATATGAGTTAGATTGATAATAATAAGAGTAATGAGTATAGTAGTTGTAGTTCTATCGATCATATCTGCATAATATGGTTAATACTATGAGTTAGATTGATAATAATAAGAGAAATAAGTACAGTAATTGTAGTTCTACCGATCATATCTGCATAATATGGTTAATAATATGAGTTAGATTGATAACAGTGAGTGTAGTAAGTATAGTAATTGTCGTTCTATCAATCATATAAGCATAATATGGCTAATAATATGAGTTAGACTGATAACAATAAGACTAATAAGTATAGTAATTGTCGTTCTACCGATCGTACAAGCATAATATGGCTAATCATATGACTTAGATTGATAATAATAAGAGTAATGAGTATAGTAGTTGTAGTTCTATCGATCATATAAGCATAATATGGCTAATAATATGAGTTAGATTGATAACAATAAGACTAATAAGTATAGTAATTGTCGTTCTATCGATCATATAAGCATAGCATGGCTAATAATATGAGTTAGATTGATAATAATAAGAGTAATAAGTATAGTAATTGTAGTTCTATCGATCATATAAGCATAATATGGCCAATAATATGAGTTAGATTGATAATAATAAGACTAATAAGTATAGTAATTGTCGTTCTATCGATCATATAAGCATAGTATGGCTAATAATATGAGTTAGATTGATAATAATAAGAGTAATGAGTATAGTAGTTGTAGTTCTATCGATCATATCTGCATAATATGGTTAATACTATGAGTTAGATTGATAATAATAAGAGAAATAAGTACAGTAATTGTAGTTCTACCGATCCTATAAGCATAATATGGCTAATAATATGAGTTAGATTGATAATAATAAGACTAATAACTATAGTAATTGTCGTTCTATCGATCATATAAGCATAATACGGCTAATAATATGAGTCAGATTGATAATAGTAAGAGTAATAAGTATAGTAATTGTCGTTTCAATCGATCATATAAGCATAATATTGCTAATAATATGAGTTAGATTGATAATAATAAGAGTAATGAGTATAGTAATTGTCGTTCTATCGATCATGTAAGCATAGTATGGCTAATAACATGAGTTAGATTGATAATAATAAGAGTAATAAGTATAGTAATTGTCGTTCTATCGATCATATAAGCATAATATGGCTAATAGTATGAGTTAGATTGATAACAATAAGAGTAATGAGTATAGTAATTGTCGTTCTATCGATCATATAAGCATAATATGGCTAATAATATGAGTTAGATTGATAATAATAAGAGTAAAAAGAATAGTAATTGTAGTTCTATCGATCATATCTGCATAATATGGTTAATAATATGAGTTAGATTGATAACAGTGAGTGTAATAAGTATAGTAATTTTCGTTCTATCGATCATATAAGCATAATGTGGCTAATAATATGAGTTAGATTGATAATAATAAGAGTAATGAGTATAGTAGTTGTAGTTCTATCGATCATATAAGCATAATATGGCTAATAATATGAGTTAGATTGATAATAATAAGACTAATAAGTATAGTAATTGTCGTTCTATCGATCATATAAGCATAGTATGGCTAATAATATGCGTTAGATTGATAATAATAAGAGTAATGAGTATAGTAGTTGTAGTTCTATCGATCATATCTGCATAATATGGTTAATACTATGAGTTAGATTGATAATAATAAGAGAAATAAGTACAGTAATTGTAGTTCTACCGATCCTATAAGCATAATATGGCTAATAATATGAGTTAGATTGATAATAATAAGACTAATAACTATAGTAATTGTCGTTCTATCGATCATATAAGCATAATACGGCTAATAATATGAGTCAGATTGATAATAATAAGAGTAATAAGTATAGTAATTGTCGTTCTATCGATCATATAAGCATAATATTGCTAATAATATGAATTAGATTGATAATAATAAGAGTAATGAGTATAGTAATTGTCGTTCTATCGATCATATAAACATAATATGGCTAATAAAATGAGTTAGATTGATAATAATAAGAGTAATGAGTATAGTAGTTGTAGTTCTATCGATCATATCTGCATAATATGGTTAATAATATGAGTTAGATTGATAACAGTGAGTGTAATAAGTATAGTAATTGTCGTTCTATCAATCATATAAGCATAATATGGCTAATAATATGTGTTAGATTGATAATAATAAGAGTAATGACTATAGTAGTTGTAGTTCTATCGATCATATCTGTATAATATGGTTAATAATATGAGTTAGATTGATAATAATAAGAGTAATAAGTATAGTAATTATCGTTTTACCGATCATACAAGCATAATATGGCTAATCATATGAGTTAGATTGATAATAATAAGAGTAATGAGTATAGTAGTTGTAGTTCTATCGATCATATAAGCATAGTATGGCTAATAATATGAGTTAGATTGATAACAATAAGAGTAACGAGTATAGTAATTGTCGTTCTATCGATCATATAAGCATAATATGGCTAATAATACGAGTTAGATTGATAATAATAAGAGTAATAAGTATAGTAATTATCGTTCTACCGATCATACAAGCATAATATGGCTAATAATATGAGTTAGATTGATAATAATAAGACTAATAACTATAGTAATTGTCGTTCTATCGATCATATAAGCATAATACGGCGAATAATATGAGTCAGATTGATAATAATAAGAGTAATAAGTATAGTAATTGTCGTTCTATCGATCATATCTGCATAATATGGTTAATAATATGAGTTAGATTGATAATAATAAGAGTAATGAGTATAGTAGTTGTAGTTCTATCGATCATATAAGCATAGTATGGCTAATAATATGAGTTAGATTGATAACAATAAGAGTAACGAGTATAGTAATTGTCGTTCTATCGATCATATAAGCATAATATGGTTAATAATATGAGTTAGATTGATAATAATAAGAGAAATAAGTATAGTAATTGTCGTTCTATCGATCATATAAGCATAGTATGGCTAATAATATGAGTTAGATTGATAGTAATAACAGTAGTGAGTATAGTAATTGTCGTTCTATCGATCATATAAGCATAATATGGCTAATAATATGAGTTAGATTGATAACAATAAGAGTAATGAGTATAGTAATTGTCGTTCTATCGATCATATAAGCATAACATGGCTAATAATATGAGCTAGATTGATAATAATAAGAGAAATAAGTATAGTAATTGTCGCTCTATCGATCATATAAGCATAATATGGCGAATAATATGAGTTAGGTTGATAATAATAAGACTAATAACTATAGTAATTGTCGTTCTATCGATCATATAAGCATAATACGGCGAATAATATGAGTCAGATTGATAATAATAAGAGTAATAAGTATAGTAATTGTCGTTCTATCGATCATATCTGCATAATATGGTTAATAATATGAGTTAGATTGATAACAGTGAGTGTAATAAGTATAGTAATTGTCGTTCTATCGATCATATAAGCATAATATGGCTAATAATATGAGTTAGATTGATAATAATAAGAGTAATGAGTATAGTAATTGGCGTTCTATCGATCATATAAGCATAATATGGCTAATAATATGAGTTAGATTGATAATAATAAGAGTAATGAGTATAGTAGTTGTAGTTCTATCGATCATATCTGCATAATATGGTTAATAATATGAGTTAGATTGATAATAATAAGAGAAATAAGTATAGTAATTGTCGCTCTATCGATCATATAAGCATAATATGGCGAATAATATGAGTTAGATTGATAATAATAAGAGTAATGAGTATAGTAGTTGTAGTTCTATCGATCATATAAGCATAATATGGCTAATAATATGAGTTAGATTGATAATAATAAGGCTAATAAGTATAGTAATTGTCGTTCTATCGATCATATAAGCATAGTATGGCTAATAATATGAGTTAGATTGATAGTAATAACAGTAGTGAGTATAGTAATTGTCGTTCTATCGATCATATAAGCATAATATGGCTAATAATATGAGTTAGATTGATAACAATAAGAGTAATGAGTATAGTAATTGTCGTTCTATCGATCATATAAGCATAACATGGCTAATAATACGAGTTAGATTGATAGTAATAACAGTAGTGAGTATAGTAATTGTCGTTCTATCGATCATATAAGCATAATATGGCTAATAATATGAGTCAGATTGATAATAATAAGAGTAATAAGTATAGTAATTGTCGTTCTATCGATCATATCTGCATAATATGGTTAATAATATGAGTTAGATTGATAACAGTGAGTGTAATAAGTATAGTAATTGTCGTTCTATCAATCATATAAGCATAATATGGCTAATAATATGTGTTAGATTGATAATAATAAGAGTAAAAAGAATAGTAATTGTCGTTCTATCGATCATATAGGCATAATATGGCTAATAATACGAGTTAGATTGATAGTAATAACAGTAGTGAGTATAGTAATTGTCGTTCTATCGATCATATAAGCATAATATGGCTAATAATATGTGTTAGATTGATAATAATAAGAGTAATGAGTATAGTAGTTGTAGTTCTATCGATCATATCTGTATAATATGGTTAATAATATGAGTTAGATTGATAATAATAAGAGTAATAAGTATAGTAATTATCGTTCTACCGATCATACAAGCATAATATGGCTAATCATATGAGTTAGATTGATAATAATAAGAGTAATGAGTATAGTAGTTGTAGTTCTATCGATCATATAAGCATAGTATGGCTAATAATATGAGTTAGATTGATAATAATAAGAGTAATAAGTATAGTAATTGTCGTTCTATCGATCACATAAGCATAATATGGCTAATAATACGAGTTAGATTGATAGTAATAACAGTAGTGAGTATAGTAATTGTCGTTCTATCGATCATATAAGCATAATATGGCTAATAATATGAGTTAGATTGATAACAATAAGAGTAACGAGTATAGTAATTGTCGTTCTATCGATCATATAAGCATAATATGGCTAATAATACGAGTTAGATTGATAATAATAAGAGTAATAAGTGTAGTAATTATCGTTCTACCGATCATACAAGCATAATATGGCTAATAATATGAGTTAGATTGATAATAATAAGACTAATAACTATAGTAATTGTCGTTCTATCGATCATATAAGCATAATATGGCTAATAATATGAGTCAGATTCATAATAATAAGAGTAATAAGTATAGTAATTGTCGTTCTATCGATCATATCTGCATAATATGGTTAATAATATGAGTTAGATTGATAACAGTGAGTGTAATAAGTATAGTAATTGTCGTTCTATCGATCATATAAGCATAATATGGCTAATAATATGAGTTAGATTGATAATAATAAGAGTAATGAGTATAGTAATTGTCGTTCTATCGATCATATAAGAATAATATGGCTAATAATATGAGCTAGATTGATAATAATAAGAGTAATGAGTATAGTAGTTGTAGTTCTATCGATCATATCTGCATAATATGGTTAATAATATGAGTTAGATTGATAACAGTGAGTGTAATAAGTATAGTAATTGTCGTTCTATCAATCATATAAGCATAATATGGCCAATAATATGTGTTAGATAGGTAATAATAAGAGTAATAAGTATAGTAATTGTCGTTCTATCGATCATATATGCATAATATGGCTAATAATGTGAGTTAGATTGATAATAATAAGAGTAATGAGTATAGTAGTTGTAGTTCTATCGATCATATCTGCATAATATGGTTAATAATGTGAGTTACATTGATAATAATAAGAGTAATGAGTATAGTAGTTGTAGTTCTATCGATCATATAAGCATAATATGGCTAATAATATGAGTTAGATTGATAATAATAAGGCTAATAAGTATAGTAATTGTCGTTCTATCGATCATATAAGCATAGTATGGCTAATAATATGAGTTAGATTGATAGTAATAACAGTAGTGAGTATAGTAATTGTCGTTCTATCGATCATATAAGCATAATATGGCTAATAATATGAGTTAGATTGATAACAATAAGAGTAATGAGTATAGTAATTGTCGTTCTATCGATCATATAAGCATAATATGGCTAATAATATGAGCTAGATTGATAATAATAAGAGTAATAAGTAGAGTAATTATCGTTCTACCGATCATACAAGCATAATATGGTTAATAATATGAGTTAGATTGATAATAGTGAGTGTAATAAGTATAGTAATTGTCGTTCTGTCGATCATATAAGCATAATACGGCTAATAATATGAGTTAGATTGATAATAATAAGAGTAATAAGTATAGTAATTGTCGTTCTATCGATCATATATGCATAATAAGGCTAATAATGTGAGTTAGATTGATAATAATAAGAGTAATGAGTATAGTAGTTGTAGTTCTATCGATCATATCTGCATAATATGGTTAATAATATGAGTTAGATTGATAACAGTGAGTGTAATAAGTATAGTAATTGTCGTTCTATCGATCATATAAGCATAATATGGATAATAATATGAGTTAGATTGATAATAATAAGAGTAATGAGTATAGTAATTGTCGTTCTATCGATCATATATGCATAATATGGCTAATAATGTGAGTTAGATTGATAATAATAAGAGTAATGAGTATAGTAGTTGTAGTTCTATCGATCATATCTGCATAATATGGTTAATAATATGAGTTAGATTGATAACAGTGAGTGTAGTAAGTATAGTAATTGTCGTTCTATCAATCATATAAGCATAATATGGCTAATAATATGAGTTAGACTGATAACAATAAGACTAATAAGTATAGTAATTGTCGTTCTACCGATCGTACAAGCATAATATGGCTAATCATATGACTTAGATTGATAATAATAAGAGTAATAAGTATAGTAATTGTCGCTCTATCGATCACATAAGCATAATATGGCTAATAATACGAGTTAGATTGATAGTAATAACAGTAGTGAGTATAGTAATTGTCGTTCTATCGATCATATAAGCATAATATGGCTAATAATATGAGTTAGATTGATAACAATAAGAGTAACGAGTATAGTAATTGTCGTTCTATCGATCATATAAGCATAATATGGCTAATAATACGAGTTAGATTGATAGTAATAACAGTAGTGAGTATAGTAATTGTCGTCCTATCGATCATATAAGCATAATATGGCTAATAATATGAGTTAGATTGATAACAATAAGAGTAATGAGTATAGTAATTGTCGTTCTATCGATCATATAAGCATAATATGGCTAATAATATGAGTTAGATTGATAATAATAAGACTAATAAGTATAGTAATTGTCGTTCTATCCATCATATAAGCATAGTATGGCTAATAATATGAGTTAGATTGATAATAATAAGAGTAATAAGTATAGTAATTGTCGTTCTATCGATCATATCTGCATAATATGGTTAATAATATGAGTTAGATTGATAACAGTGAGTGTAATAAGTATAGTAATTGTCGTTCTATCGATCATATAAGCATAATATGGCTAATAATATGAGTTAGATTGATAATAATAAGAGTAATGAGTATAGTAATTGTCGTTCTATCGATCATATAAGCATAATATGGCTAATAATATGAGTTAGATTGATAATAATAAGAGTAATGACTATAGTAGTTGTAGTTCTATCGATCATATCTGTATAATATGGTTAATAATATGAGTTAGATTGATAATAATAAGAGTAATAAGTATAGTAATTATCGTTTTACCGATCATACAAGCATAATATGGCTAATCATATGAGTTAGATTGATAATAATAAGAGTAATGAGTATAGTAGTTGTAGTTCTATCGATCATATAAGCATAGTATGGCTAATAATATGAGTTAGATTGATAACAATAAGAGTAACGAGTATAGTAATTGTCGTTCTATCGATCATATAAGCATAATATGGCTAATAATACGAGTTAGATTGATAATAATAAGAGTAATAAGTATAGTAATTATCGTTCTACCGATCATACAAGCATAATATGGCTAATAATATGAGTTAGATTGATAATAATAAGACTAATAACTATAGTAATTGTCGTTCTATCGATCATATAAGCATAATACGGCGAATAATATGAGTCAGATTGATAATAATAAGAGAAATAAGTATAGTAATTGTCGTTCTATCGATCATATCTGCATAATATGGTTAATAATATGAGTTAGATTGATAATAATAAGAGTAATGAGTATAGTAGTTGTAGTTCTATCGATCATATAAGCATAGTATGGCTAATAATATGAGTTAGATTGATAACAATAAGAGTAACGAGTATAGTAATTGTCGTTCTATCGATCATATAAGCATAATATGGTTAATAATATGAGTTAGATTGATAATAATAAGAGAAATAAGTATAGTAATTGTCGTTCTATCGATCATATAAGCATAGTATGGCTAATAATATGAGTTAGATTGATAGTAATAACAGTAGTGAGTATAGTAATTGTCGTTCTATCGATCATATAAGCATAATATGGCTAATAATATGAGTTAGATTGATAACAATAAGAGTAATGAGTATAGTAATTGTCGTTCTATCGATCATATAAGCATAACATGGCTAATAATATGAGCTAGATTGATAATAATAAGAGAAATAAGTATAGTAATTGTCGCTCTATCGATCATATAAGCATAATATGGCGAATAATATGAGTTAGGTTGATAATAATAAGACTAATAACTATAGTAATTGTCGTTCTATCGATCATATAAGCATAATACGGCGAATAATATGAGTCAGATTGATAATAATAAGAGTAATAAGTATAGTAATTGTCGTTCTATCGATCATATCTGCATAATATGGTTAATAATATGAGTTAGATTGATAACAGTGAGTGTAATAAGTATAGTAATTGTCGTTCTATCGATCATATAAGCATAATATGGCTAATAATATGAGTTAGATTGATAATAATAAGAGTAATGAGTATAGTAATTGGCGTTCTATCGATCATATAAGCATAATATGGCTAATAATATGAGTTAGATTGATAATAATAAGAGTAATGAGTATAGTAGTTGTAGTTCTATCGATCATATCTGCATAATATGGTTAATAATATGAGTTAGATTGATAATAATAAGAGAAATAAGTATAGTAATTGTCGCTCTATCGATCATATAAGCATAATATGGCGAATAATATGAGTTAGATTGATAATAATAAGAGTAATGAGTATAGTAGTTGTAGTTCTATCGATCATATAAGCATAATATGGCTAATAATATGAGTTAGATTGATAATAATAAGGCTAATAAGTATAGTAATTGTCGTTCTATCGATCATATAAGCATAGTATGGCTAATAATATGAGTTAGATTGATAGTAATAACAGTAGTGAGTATAGTAATTGTCGTTCTATCGATCATATAAGCATAATATGGCTAATAATATGAGTTAGATTGATAACAATAAGAGTAATGAGTATAGTAATTGTCGTTCTATCGATCATATAAGCATAACATGGCTAATAATATGAGCTAGATTGATAATAATAAGAGTAATAAGTAGAGTAATTACCGTTCTACCGATCATACAAGCATAAAATGGTTAATAATATGAGTTAGATTGATAATAGTGAGTGTAATAAGTATAGTAATTGTCGTTCTGTCGATCATATAAGCATAATACGGCTAATAATATGAGTTAGATTGATAATAATAAGAGTAATAAGTATAGTAATTGTCGTTCTATCGATCATATATGCATAATAAGGCTAATAATGTGAGTTAGATTGATAATAATAAGAGTAATGAGTATAGTAGTTGTAGTTCTATCCATCATATCTGCATAATATGGTTAATAATATGAGTTAGATTGATAACAGTGAGTGTAATAAGTATAGTAATTGTCGTTCTATCGATCATATAAGCATAATATGGCTAATAATATGAGTTAGACTGATAACAATAAGACTAATAAGTATAGTAATTGTCGTTCTACCGATCGTACAAGCATAATATGGCTAATCATATGACTTAGATTGATAATAATAAGAGTAATAAGTATAGTACTTGTCGTTCTATCGATCACATAAGCATAATATGGCTAATAATATGAGTTAGATTGATAGTAATAACAGTAGTGAGTATAGTAATTGTCGTTCTATCGATCATATAAGCATAATATGGCTAATAATATGAGTTAGATTGATAACAATAACAGTAATGAGTATAGTAATTGTCGTTCTATCGATCATATAAGCATAATATGGCTAATAATATGAGTTAGATTGATAATAATAAGAGTAATAAGTATAGTAATTGTCGTTCTATCGATCACAGAAGCATAATATGGCTAATAATACGAGTTAGATTGATAGTAATAACAGTAGTGAGTATAGTAATTGTCGTTCTATCGATCATATAAGCATAATATGGCTAATAATATGAGTCAGATTGATAATAATAAGAGTAATAAGTATAGTAATTGTCGTTCTATCGATCATATCTGCATAATATGGTTAATAATATGAGTTAGATTGATAACAGTGAGTGTAATAAGTATAGTAATTGTCGTTCTATCAATCATATAAGCATAATATGGCTAATAATATGTGTTAGATTGATAATAATAAGAGTAAAAAGAATAGTAATTGTCGTTCTATCGATCACATAAGCATAATATGGCTAATAATACGAGTTAGATTGATAGTAATAACAGTAGTGAGTATAGTAATTGTCGTTCTATCGATCATATAAGCATAATATGGCTAATAATATGAGTTAGATTGATAACAATAAGAGTAACGAGTATAGTAATTGTCGTTCTATCGATCATATAAGCATAATATGGCTAATAATACGAGTTAGATTGATAATAATAAGAGTAATAAGTGTAGTAATTATCGTTCTACCGATCATACAAGCATAATATGGCTAATAATATGAGTTAGATTGATAATAATAAGACTAATAACTATAGTAATTGTCGTTCTATCGATCATATAAGCATAATATGGCTAATAATATGAGTCAGATTGATAATAATAAGAGTAATAAGTATAGTAATTGTCGTTCTATCGATCATATCTGCATAATATGGTTAATAATATGAGTTAGATTGATAACAGTGAGTGTAATAAGTATAGTAATTGTCGTTCTATCGATCATATAAGCATAATATGGCTAATAATATGAGTTAGATTGATAATAATAAGAGTAATGAGTATAGTAATTGTCGTTCTATCGATCATATAAGAATAATATGGCTAATAATATGAGCTAGATTGATAATAATAAGAGTAATGAGTATAGTAGTTGTAGTTCTATCGATCATATCTGCATAATATGGTTAATAATATGAGTTAGATTGATAACAGTGAGTGTAATAAGTATAGTAATTGTCGTTCTATCAATCATATAAGCATAATATGGCCAATAATATGTGTTAGATAGGTAATAATAAGAGTAATAAGTATAGTAATTGTCGTTCTATCGATCATATATGCATAATATGGCTAATAATGTGAGTTAGATTGATAATAATAAGAGTAATGAGTATAGTAGTTGTAGTTCTATCGATCATATCTGCATAATATGGTTAATAATGTGAGTTAGATTGATAATAATAAGAGTAATGAGTATAGTAGTTGTAGTTCTATCGATCATATAAGCATAATATGGCTAATAATATGAGTTAGATTGATAATAATAAGGCTAATAAGTATAGTAATTGTCGTTCTATCGATCATATAAGCATAGTATGGCTAATAATATGAGTTAGATTGATAGTAATAACAGTAGTGAGTATAGTAATTGTCGTTCTATCGATCATATAAGCATAATATGGCTAATAATATGAGTTAGATTGATAACAATAAGAGTAATGAGTATAGTAATTGTCGTTCTATCGATCATATAAGCATAATATGGCTAATAATATGAGCTAGATTGATAATAATAAGAGTAATAAGTAGAGTAATTATCGTTCTACCGATCATACAAGCATAATATGGTTAATAATATGAGTTAGATTGATAATAGTGAGTGTAATAAGTATAGTAATTGTCGTTCTGTCGATCATATAAGCATAATACGGCTAATAATATGAGTTAGATTGATAATAATAAGAGTAATAAGTATAGTAATTGTCGTTCTATCGATCATATATGCATAATAAGGCTAATAATGTGAGTTAGATTGATAATAATAAGAGTAATGAGTATAGTAGTTGTAGTTCTATCGATCATATCTGCATAATATGGTTAATAATATGAGTTAGATTGATAACAGTGAGTGTAATAAGTATAGTAATTGTCGTTCTATCGATCATATAAGCATAATATGGATAATAATATGAGTTAGATTGATAATAATAAGAGTAATGAGTATAGTAATTGTCGTTCTATCGATCATATATGCATAATATGGCTAATAATGTGAGTTAGATTGATAATAATAAGAGTAATGAGTATAGTAGTTGTAGTTCTATCGATCATATCTGCATAATATGGTTAATAATATGAGTTAGATTGATAACAGTGAGTGTAGTAAGTATAGTAATTGTCGTTCTATCAATCATATAAGCATAATATGGCTAATAATATGAGTTAGACTGATAACAATAAGACTAATAAGTATAGTAATTGTCGTTCTACCGATCGTACAAGCATAATATGGCTAATCATATGACTTAGATTGATAATAATAAGAGTAATAAGTATAGTAATTGTCGCTCTATCGATCACATAAGCATAATATGGCTAATAATACGAGTTAGATTGATAGTAATAACAGTAGTGAGTATAGTAATTGTCGTTCTATCGATCATATAAGCATAATATGGCTAATAATATGAGTTAGATTGATAACAATAAGAGTAACGAGTATAGTAATTGTCGTTCTATCGATCATATAAGCATAATATGGCTAATAATACGAGTTAGATTGATAGTAATAACAGTAGTGAGTATAGTAATTGTCGTCCTATCGATCATATAAGCATAATATGGCTAATAATATGAGTTAGATTGATAACAATAAGAGTAATGAGTATAGTAATTGTCGTTCTATCGATCATATAAGCATAATATGGCTAATAATATGAGTTAGATTGATAATAATAAGACTAATAAGTATAGTAATTGTCGTTCTATCCATCATATAAGCATAGTATGGCTAATAATATGAGTTAGATTGATAATAATAAGAGTAATAAGTATAGTAATTGTCGTTCTATCGATCATATCTGCATAATATGGTTAATAATATGAGTTAGATTGATAACAGTGAGTGTAATAAGTATAGTAATTGTCGTTCTATCGATCATATAAGCATAATATGGCTAATAATATGAGTTAGATTGATAATAATAAGAGTAATGAGTATAGTAATTGTCGTTCTATCGATCATATAAGCATAATATGGCTAATAATATGAGTTAGATTGATAACAATAAGAGTAATGGGTATAGTAGTTGTAGTTCTATCGATCATATCTGCATAATATGGTTAATAATATGAGTTAGATTGATAACAGTGAGTGTAATAAGTATAGTAATTGTCGTTCTATCGATCATATAAGCATAATATGGCTAATAATACGAGTTAGATTGATAGTAATAACAGTAGTGAGTATAGTAATTGTCGTTCTATCGATCATATAAGCATAATATGGCTAATAATATGAGTTAGATTGATAATAATAAGACTAATAAGTATAGTAATTGTCGTTCTATCGATCATATAAGCATAATATGGCTAATAATATGAGTTAGATTGATAATAATAAGAGTTATGAGTATAGTTATTGTCGTTCTATCGATCATGTAAGCATAGTATGGCTAATAACATGAGTTAGATTGATAATAATAAGAGTAATAAGTATAGTAATTATCGTTCTATCGTTCACATAAGCATAATATGGCTAATAATATGAGTTAGATTGATAATAATAAGAGTAATAAGTATAGTAATTGTCGTTCTATCGATCACATAAGCATAATATGGCTAATAATACGAGTTAGATTGATAGTAATAACAGTAGTGAGTATAGTAATTGTCGTTCTATCGATCATATAAGCATAATATGGCTAATAATATGAGTTAGATTGATAACAATAAGAGTAACGAGTATAGTAATTGTCGTTCTATCGATCATATAAGCATAATATGGCTAATAATACGAGTTAGATTGATAATAATAAGAGTAATAAGTATAGTAATTATCGTTCTACCGATCATACAAGCATAATATGGCTAATAATATGAGTTAAATTGATAATAATAAGACTAATAACTATAGTAATTGTCGTTCTATCGATCATATAAGCATAATACGGCTAATAATATGAGTCAGATTGATAATAATAAGAGTAATAAGTATAGTAATTGTCGTTCTATCGATCATATCTGCATAATATGGTTAATAATATGAGTTAGATTGATAACAGTGAGTGTAATAAGTATAGTAATTGTCGTTCTATCGATCATATAAGCATAATATGGCTAATAATATGAGTTAGATTGATAATAATAAGAGTAATGAGTATAGTAATTGTCGTTCTATCGATCATATAAGCATAATATGGCTAATAATGTGAGTTAGATTGATAATAATAAGAGTAATGAGTATAGTAGTTGTAGTTCTATCGATCATATCTGCATAATATGGTTAATAATATGAGTTAGATTGATAACAGTGAGTGTAATAAGTATAGTAATTGTCGTTCTATCGATCATATAAGCATAATATGGATAATAATATGAGTTAGATTGATAATAATAAGAGTAATGAGTATAGTAATTGTCGTTCTATCGATCATATATGCATAATATGGCTAATAATGTGAGTTAGATTGATAATAATAAGAGTAATGAGTATAGTAGTTGTAGTTCTATCGATCATATCTGCATAATATGGTTAATAATATGAGTTAGATTGATAACAGTGAGTGTAGTAAGTATAGTAATTGTCGTTCTATCAATCATATAAGCATAATATGGCTAATAATATGAGTTAGACTGATAACAATAAGACTAATAAGTATAGTAATTGTCGTTCTACCGATCGTACAAGCATAATATGGCTAATCATATGACTTAGATTGATAATAATAAGAGTAATAAGTATAGTAATTGTCGCTCTATCGATCACATAAGCATAATATGGCTAATAATACGAGTTAGATTGATAGTAATAACAGTAGTGAGTATAGTAATTGTCGTTCTATCGATCATATAAGCATAATATGGCTAATAATATGAGTTAGATTGATAACAATAAGAGTAACGAGTATAGTAATTGTCGTTCTATCGATCATATAAGCATAATATGGCTAATAATACGAGTTAGATTGATAGTAATAACAGTAGTGAGTATAGTAATTGTCGTCCTATCGATCATATAAGCATAATATGGCTAATAATATGAGTTAGATTGATA
Organism: Megachile rotundata; assembly: GCF_050947335.1. Lineage (NCBI taxonomy): Eukaryota > Metazoa > Arthropoda > Insecta > Hymenoptera > Megachilidae > Megachile > Megachile rotundata. The sequence continues at coordinate 106,060 of NW_027473918.1, forward strand.
ACAATAAGAGTAATGAGTATAGTAATTGTCGTTCTATCGATCATATAAGCATAATATGGCTAATAATATGAGTTAGATTGATAATAATAAGACTAATAAGTATAGTAATTGTCGTTCTATCCATCATATAAGCATAGTATGGCTAATAATATGAGTTAGATTGATAATAATAAGAGTAATAAGTATAGTAATTGTCGTTCTATCGATCATATCTGCATAATATGGTTAATAATATGAGTTAGATTGATAACAGTGAGTGTAATAAGTATAGTAATTGTCGTTCTATCGATCATATAAGCATAATATGGCTAATAATATGAGTTAGATTGATAATAATAAGAGTAATGAGTATAGTAATTGTCGTTCTATCGATCATATAAGCATAATATGGCTAATAATATGAGTTAGATTGATAACAATAAGAGTAATGGGTATAGTAGTTGTAGTTCTATCGATCATATCTGCATAATATGGTTAATAATATGAGTTAGATTGATAACAGTGAGTGTAATAAGTATAGTAATTGTCGTTCTATCGATCATATAAGCATAATATGGCTAATAATACGAGTTAGATTGATAGTAATAACAGTAGTGAGTATAGTAATTGTCGTTCTATCGATCATATAAGCATAATATGGCTAATAATATGAGTTAGATTGATAATAATAAGACTAATAAGTATAGTAATTGTCGTTCTATCGATCATATAAGCATAATATGGCTAATAATATGAGTTAGATTGATAATAATAAGAGTTATGAGTATAGTTATTGTCGTTCTATCGATCATGTAAGCATAGTATGGCTAATAACATGAGTTAGATTGATAATAATAAGAGTAATAAGTATAGTAATTATCGTTCTATCGTTCACATAAGCATAATATGGCTAATAATATGAGTTAGATTGATAATAATAAGAGTAATAAGTATAGTAATTGTCGTTCTATCGATCACATAAGCATAATATGGCTAATAATACGAGTTAGATTGATAGTAATAACAGTAGTGAGTATAGTAATTGTCGTTCTATCGATCATATAAGCATAATATGGCTAATAATATGAGTTAGATTGATAACAATAAGAGTAACGAGTATAGTAATTGTCGTTCTATCGATCATATAAGCATAATATGGCTAATAATACGAGTTAGATTGATAATAATAAGAGTAATAAGTATAGTAATTATCGTTCTACCGATCATACAAGCATAATATGGCTAATAATATGAGTTAGATTGATAATAATAAGACTAATAACTATAGTAATTGTCGTTCTATCGATCATATAAGCATAATACGGCTAATAATATGAGTCAGATTGATAATAATAAGAGTAATAAGTATAGTAATTGTCGTTCTATCGATCATATCTGCATAATATGGTTAATAATATGAGTTAGATTGATAACAGTGAGTGTAATAAGTATAGTAATTGTCGTTCTATCGATCATATAAGCATAATATGGCTAATAATATGAGTTAGATTGATAATAATAAGAGTAATGAGTATAGTAATTGTCGTTCTATCGATCATATAAGCATAATATGGCTAATAATATGAGTTAGATTGATAATAATAAGAGTAATGAGTATAGTAGTTGTAGTTCTATCGATCATATCTGCATAATGTGGTTAATAATATGAGTTAGATTGATAACAGTGAGTGTAATAAGTATAGTAATTGTCGTTCTATCAATCATATAAGCGTAATATGGCCAATAATATGTGTTAGATAGGTAATAATAAGAGTAATAAGTATAGTAATTGTCGTTCTATCGATCATATCTGCATAATATGGTTAATAATCTGAGTTAGATTGATAACAGTTAGTGTAATAAGTATAGTAATTGTCGTTCTATCAATCATATAAGCATAATATGGCTAATAATATGTCTTAGATTGATAATAATAAGAGTAATGAGTATAGTAGTTGTAGTTCTATCGATCATATCTGTATAATATGGTTAATAATATGAGTTAGATTGATAATAATAAGAGTAATAAGTATAGTAATTGTCGTTCTATCGATCATATAAGCATAATATTGCTAATAATATGAGTTAGATTGATAATAATAAGAGTAATGAGTATAGTTAGTGTCGTTCTATCGATCATGTAAGCATAGTATGGCTAATAACATGAGTTAGATTGATAATAATAAGAGTAATAAGTATAGTAATTGTCGTTCTATCGATCACATAAGCATAATATGGCTAATAATATGAGTTAGATTGATAGTAATAACAGTAGTGAGTATAGTAATTGTCGTTCTATCGATCATATAAGCATAATATGGCTAATAATATGAGTTAGATTGATAACAATAAGAGTAATGAGTATAGTAATTGTCGTTCTATCGATCATATAAGCATAATATGGCTAACAATATGAGTTAGATTGATAATAATAAGACTAATAAGTATAGTAATTGTCGTTCTATCGATCATATAAGCATAATATGGCTAATAATATGAGTTAGATTGATAATAATAAGAGTAATAAGTATAGTAATTGTCGTTCTATCGATCACATAAGCATAATATGGCGAATAATACGAGTTAGATTGATAGTAATAACAGTAGTGAGTATAGTAATTGTCGTTCTATCGATCATATAAGCATAATATGGCTAATAATATGAGTTAGATTGATAACAATAAGAGTAATGAGTATAGTAATTGTCGTTCTATCGATCATATAAGCATAATATGGCTAATAATATGAGTTAGAGTGATAATAATAAGACTGATAAGTATAGTAATTGTCGTTCTATCGATCATATAAGCATAGTATGGCTAATAATACGAGTTAGATTGATAATAATAAGAGTAATAAGTATAGTAATTGTCGTTCTATCGATCACATAAGCATAATATGGCTAATAATACGAGTTAGATTGATAGTAATAACAGTAGTGAGTATAGTAATTGTCGTTCTATCGATCATATAAGCATAATATGGCTAATAATATGAGTTAGATTGATAACAATAAGAGTAACGAGTATAGTAATTGTCGTTCTATCGATCATATAAGCATAATATGGCTAATAATACGAGTTAGATTGATAATAATAAGAGTAATAAGTATAGTAATTATCGTTCTACCGATCATACAAGCATAATATGGCTAATAATATGAGTTAGATTGATAATAATAAGACTAATAACTATAGTAATTGTCGTTCTATCGATCATATAAGCATAATACGGCTAATAATATGAGTCAGATTGATAATAATAAGAGTAATAAGTATAGTAACTGTCGTTCTATCGATCATATAACCATAATATTGCTAATAATATGAGTTAGATTGATAATAATAAGAGTAATGAGTATAGTTATTGTCGTTCTATCGATCATGTAAGCATAGTATGGCTAATAACATGAGTTAGATTGATAATAATAAGAGTAATAAGTATAGTAATTGTCGTTCTATCGATCACATAAGCATAATATGGCTAATAATATGAGTTAGATTGATAGTAATAACAGTAGTGAGTATAGTAATTGTCGTTCTATCGATCATATAAGCATAATATGGCTAATAATATGAGTTAGATTGATAATAATAAGAGTAATGTGTATAGTAATTGTCGTTCTATCGATCATATAAGCATAATATGGCTAATAATATGAGTTAGATTGATAACAATAAGAGTAATGAGTATAGTAATTGTCGTTCTATCGATCATATAAGCATAATATGGCTAATAATATGAGATAGATTGATAATAATAAGAGTAATAAGTATAGTAATTGTCGTTCTATCGATCATACAAGCATAATATGGCTAATAATATGAGTTAGATTGATAATAATAAGACTAATATCTATAGTAATTGTCGTTCTATCGATCATATAAGCATAATAGGGCTAATAATATGAGTTAGATTGATAATAATAAGACTAATAAATATAGTAATTGTCGTTCTATCGATCATATAAGCATAATATGGCTAATAATATGAGTTAGATTGATAATAATAAGGCTAATAAGTACAGTAATTGTCGTTCTATCGATCACATAAGCATAATATGGCTAATAATACGAGTTAGATTGATAGTAATAACAGTAGTGAGTATAGTAATTGTCGTTCTATCGATCATATAAGCATAATATGGCTAATAATATGAGTTAGATTGATAATAATAAGAGTAATGAGTATAGTAATTGTCGTTCTATCGATCATATAAGCATAATATGGCTAATAATATGAGTTAGATTGATAATAATAAGAGTAATGAGTATAGTAGTTGTAGTTCTATCGATCATATCTGCATAATATGGTTAATAATATGAGTTAGATTGATAACAGTGAGTGTAATAAGTATAGTAATTGTCGTTCTATCAATCATATAAGCATAATATGGCCAATAATATGTGTTAGATAGGTAATGATAAGAGTAATAAGTATAGTAATTGTCGTTCTATCGATCATATATGCATAATATGGCTAATAATGTGAGTTAGATTGATAATAATAAGAGTAATGAGTATAGTAGTTGTAGTTCTATCGATCATATCTGCATAATATGGTTAATAATATGAGTTAGATTGATAATAATAAGAGAAATAAGTATAGTAATTGTAGTTCTACCGATCATATAAGCATAATATGGCTAATAATATGAGTTAGATTGATAATAATAAGACTAATAAGTATAGTAATTGTCGTCCTATCGATCATATAAGCATAGTATGGCTAATCATATGAGTTAGATTGATAATAATAAGAGTAATGAGTATAGTAATTGTCGCTCTATTAATCATATAAGCATAATATGGCTAATAATATGAGTTAGATTGATAATAATAAGAGTAATGAGAATAGTAGTTGTAGTTCTATCGATCATATAAGCATAATATGGCTAATAATATGAGTTAGATTGATAATAATAAGGCTAATAAGTATAGTAATTGTCGTTCTATCGATCATATAAGCATAGTATGGCTAATAATATGAGTTAGATTGATAGTAATAACAGTAGTGAGTATAGTAATTGTCGTTCTATCGATCATATAAGCATAATATGGCTAATAATATGAGTTAGATTGATAACAATAAGAGTAATGAGTATAGTAATTGTCGTTCTATCGATCATATAAGCATAATATGGCTAATAATATGAGCTAGATTGATAATAATAAGAGTAATAAGTAGAGTAATTATCGTTCTACCGATCATACAAGCATAATATGGTTAATAATATGAGTTAGATTGATAATAGTGAGTGTAATAAGTATAGTAATTGTCGTTCTGTCGACCATATAAGCATAATACGGCTAATAATATGAGTTAGATTGATAATAATAAGAGTAATAAGTATAGTAATTGTCGTTCTATCGATCATATATGCATAATAAGGCTAATAATGTGAGTTAGATTGATAATAATAAGAGTAATGAGTATAGTAGTTGTAGTTCTATCGATCATATCTGCATAATATGGTTAATAATATGAGTTAGATTGATAACAGTGAGTGTAATAAGTATAGTAATTGTCGTTCTATCGATCATATAAGCATAATATGGCTAATAATATGAGTTAGATTGATAATAATAAGAGTAATGAGTATAGTAATTGTCGTTCTATCGATCATATATGCATAATATGGCTAATAACATGAGTTAGATTGATAATAATAAGAGTAATAAGTATAGTAATTGTCGTTCTATCGATCACATAAGCATAATATGGCTAATAATATGAGTTAGATTGATAGTAATAACAGTAGTGAGTATAGTAATTGTCGTTCTATCGATCATATAAGCATAATATGGCTAATAATATGAGTTAGATTGATAACAATAAGAGTAATGAGTATAGTAATTGTCGTTCTATCGATCATATAAGCATAATATGGCTAACAATATGAGTTAGATTGATAATAATAAGACTAATAAGTATAGTAATTGTCGTTCTATCGATCATATAAGCATAATATGGCTAATAATATGAGTTAGATTGATAATAATAAGAGTAATAAGTATAGTAATTGTCGTTCTATCGATCACATAAGCATAATATGGCGAATAATACGAGTTAGATTGATAGTAATAACAGTAGTGAGTATAGTAATTGTCGTTCTATCGATCATATAAGTATAATATGGCTAATAATATGAGTTAGATTGATAACAATAAGAGTAATGAGTATAGTAATTGTCGTTCTATCGATCATATAAGCATAATATGGCTAATAATATGAGTTAGAGTGATAATAATAAGACTGATAAGTATAGTAATTGTCGTTCTATCGATCATATAAGCATAATATGGCTAATAGTATGAGTTAGATTGATAACAATAAGAGTAATGAGCATAGTAATTGTCGTTCTATCGATCATATAAGCATAGTATGGCTAATAATATGAGTTAGATTGATAATAATAAGAGTAATGAGTATAGTAGTTGTAGTTCTATCGATCATATCTGCATAATATGGTTAATACTATGAGTTAGATTGATAATAATAAGAGAAATAAGTACAGTAATTGTAGTTCTACCGATCCTATAAGCATAATATGGCTAATAATATGAGTTAGATTGATAATAATAAGACTAATAACTATAGTAATTGTCGTTCTATCGATCATATAAGCATAATACGGCTAATAATACGAGTTAGATTGATAATAATAAGCGTAATAAGTATAGTAATTGTCGTTCTATCGATCATATAAGCATAATATGGCTAATAAAATGAGTTAGATTGATAATAATAAGAGTAATGAGTATAGTAGTTGTAGTTCTATCGATCATATCTGCATAATATGGTTAATAATATGAGTTAGATTGATAACAGTGAGTGTAATAAGTATAGTAATTGTCGTTCTATCAATCATATAAGCATAATATGGCTAATAATATGTGTTAGATTGATAACAATAAGAGTAACGAGTATAGTAATTGTCGTTCTATCGATCATATAAGCATAATATGGCTAATAATACGAGTTAGATTGATAATAATAAGAGTAATGAGTATAGTAATTGTCGTTCTATCGATCATATATGCATAATATGGCTAATAATGTGAGTTAGATTGATAATAATAAGAGTAATGAGTATAGTAGTTGTAGTTCTATCGATCATATCTGCATAATATGGTTAATAATATGAGTTAGATTGATAACAGTGAGTGTAGTAAGTATAGTAATTGTCGTTCTATCAATCATATAAGCATAATATGGCTAATAATATGAGTTAGACTGATAACAATAAGACTAATAAGTATAGTAATTGTCGTTCTACCGATCGTACAAGCATAATATGGCTAATCATATGACTTAGATTGATAATAATAAGAGTAATGAGTATAGTAGTTGTAGTTCTATCGATCATATAAGCATAATATGGCTAATAATATGAGTTAGATTGATAATAATAAGACTAATAAGTATAGTAATTGTCGTTCTATCGATCATATAAGCATAGCATGGCTAATAATATGAGTTAGATTGATAATAATAAGAGTAATAAGTATAGTAATTGTCGTTCTATCGATCATATAAGCATAATATGGCTAATAGTATGAGTTAGATTGATAACAATAAGAGTAATGAGTATAGTAATTGTCGTTCTATCGATCACATAAGCATAATATGGCTAATAATACGAGTTAGATTGATAGTAATAACAGTAGTGAGTATAGTAATTGTCGTTCTATCGATCATATAAGCATAATATGGCTAATAATATGAGTTAGATTGATAATAATAAGAGTAATGAGTATAGTAATTGTCGTTCTATCGATCATATAAGCATAATATGGCTAATAATATGAGTTAGATTGATAATAATAAGAGTAATGAGTATAGTAGTTGTAGTTCTATCGATCATATCTGCATAATATGGTTAATAATATGAGTTAGATTGATAACAGTGAGTGTAATAAGTATAGTAATTGTCGTTCTATCAATCATATAAGCATAATATGGCCAATAATATGTGTTAGATAGGTAATGATAAGAGTAATAAGTATAGTAATTGTCGTTCTATCGATCATATATGCATAATATGGCTAATAATGTGAGTTAGATTGATAATAATAAGAGTAATGAGTATAGTAGTTGTAGTTCTATCGATCATATCTGCATAATATGGTTAATAATATGAGTTAGATTGATAATAATAAGAGAAATAAGTATAGTAATTGTAGTTCTACCGATCATATAAGCATAATATGGCTAATAATATGAGTTAGATTGATAATAATAAGACTAATAAGTATAGTAATTGTCGTCCTATCGATCATATAAGCATAGTATGGCTAATCATATGAGTTAGATTGATAATAATAAGAGTAATGAGTATAGTAATTGTCGCTCTATTAATCATATAAGCATAATATGGCTAATAATATGAGTTAGATTGATAATAATAAGAGTAATGAGAATAGTAGTTGTAGTTCTATCGATCATATAAGCATAATATGGCTAATAATATGAGTTAGATTGATAATAATAAGGCTAATAAGTATAGTAATTGTCGTTCTATCGATCATATAAGCATAGTATGGCTAATAATATGAGTTAGATTGATAGTAATAACAGTAGTGAGTATAGTAATTGTCGTTCTATCGATCATATAAGCATAATATGGCTAATAATATGAGTTAGATTGATAACAATAAGAGTAATGAGTATAGTAATTGTCGTTCTATCGATCATATAAGCATAATATGGCTAATAATATGAGCTAGATTGATAATAATAAGAGTAATAAGTAGAGTAATTATCGTTCTACCGATCATACAAGCATAATATGGTTAATAATATGAGTTAGATTGATAATAGTGAGTGTAATAAGTATAGTAATTGTCGTTCTGTCGACCATATAAGCATAATACGGCTAATAATATGAGTTAGATTGATAATAATAAGAGTAATAAGTATAGTAATTGTCGTTCTATCGATCATATATGCATAATAAGGCTAATAATGTGAGTTAGATTGATAATAATAAGAGTAATGAGTATAGTAGTTGTAGTTCTATCGATCATATCTGCATAATATGGTTAATAATATGAGTTAGATTGATAACAGTGAGTGTAATAAGTATAGTAATTGTCGTTCTATCGATCATATAAGCATAATATGGCTAATAATATGAGTTAGATTGATAATAATAAGAGTAATGAGTATAGTAATTGTCGTTCTATCGATCATATATGCATAATATGGCTAATAACATGAGTTAGATTGATAATAATAAGAGTAATAAGTATAGTAATTGTCGTTCTATCGATCACATAAGCATAATATGGCTAATAATATGAGTTAGATTGATAGTAATAACAGTAGTGAGTATAGTAATTGTCGTTCTATCGATCATATAAGCATAATATGGCTAATAATATGAGTTAGATTGATAACAATAAGAGTAATGAGTATAGTAATTGTCGTTCTATCGATCATATAAGCATAATATGGCTAACAATATGAGTTAGATTGATAATAATAAGACTAATAAGTATAGTAATTGTCGTTCTATCGATCATATAAGCATAATATGGCTAATAATATGAGTTAGATTGATAATAATAAGAGTAATAAGTATAGTAATTGTCGTTCTATCGATCACATAAGCATAATATGGCGAATAATACGAGTTAGATTGATAGTAATAACAGTAGTGAGTATAGTAATTGTCGTTCTATCGATCATATAAGTATAATATGGCTAATAATATGAGTTAGATTGATAACAATAAGAGTAATGAGTATAGTAATTGTCGTTCTATCGATCATATAAGCATAATATGGCTAATAATATGAGTTAGAGTGATAATAATAAGACTGATAAGTATAGTAATTGTCGTTCTATCGATCATATAAGCATAATATGGCTAATAGTATGAGTTAGATTGATAACAATAAGAGTAATGAGCATAGTAATTGTCGTTCTATCGATCATATAAGCATAGTATGGCTAATAATATGAGTTAGATTGATAATAATAAGAGTAATGAGTATAGTAGTTGTAGTTCTATCGATCATATCTGCATAATATGGTTAATACTATGAGTTAGATTGATAATAATAAGAGAAATAAGTACAGTAATTGTAGTTCTACCGATCCTATAAGCATAATATGGCTAATAATATGAGTTAGATTGATAATAATAAGACTAATAACTATAGTAATTGTCGTTCTATCGATCATATAAGCATAATACGGCTAATAATACGAGTTAGATTGATAATAATAAGCGTAATAAGTATAGTAATTGTCGTTCTATCGATCATATAAGCATAATATGGCTAATAAAATGAGTTAGATTGATAATAATAAGAGTAATGAGTATAGTAGTTGTAGTTCTATCGATCATATCTGCATAATATGGTTAATAATATGAGTTAGATTGATAACAGTGAGTGTAATAAGTATAGTAATTGTCGTTCTATCAATCATATAAGCATAATATGGCTAATAATATGTGTTAGATTGATAACAATAAGAGTAACGAGTATAGTAATTGTCGTTCTATCGATCATATAAGCATAATATGGCTAATAATACGAGTTAGATTGATAATAATAAGAGTAATGAGTATAGTAATTGTCGTTCTATCGATCATATATGCATAATATGGCTAATAATGTGAGTTAGATTGATAATAATAAGAGTAATGAGTATAGTAGTTGTAGTTCTATCGATCATATCTGCATAATATGGTTAATAATATGAGTTAGATTGATAACAGTGAGTGTAGTAAGTATAGTAATTGTCGTTCTATCAATCATATAAGCATAATATGGCTAATAATATGAGTTAGACTGATAACAATAAGACTAATAAGTATAGTAATTGTCGTTCTACCGATCGTACAAGCATAATATGGCTAATCATATGACTTAGATTGATAATAATAAGAGTAATGAGTATAGTAGTTGTAGTTCTATCGATCATATAAGCATAATATGGCTAATAATATGAGTTAGATTGATAATAATAAGACTAATAAGTATAGTAATTGTCGTTCTATCGATCATATAAGCATAGCATGGCTAATAATATGAGTTAGATTGATAATAATAAGAGTAATAAGTATAGTAATTGTCGTTCTATCGATCATATAAGCATAATATGGCTAATAGTATGAGTTAGATTGATAACAATAAGAGTAATGAGTATAGTAATTGTCGTTCTATCGATCATATAAGCATAATATGGCTAATAATATGAGTTAGATTGATAATAATAAGAGTAAAAAGAATAGTAATTGTAGTTCTATCGATCATATCTGCATAATATGGTTAATAATATGAGTTAGATTGATAACAGTGAGTGTAATAAGTATAGTAATTTTCGTTCTATCGATCATATAAGCATAATGTGGCTAATAATATGAGTTAGATTGATAATAATAAGAGTAATGAGTATAGTAGTTGTAGTTCTATCGATCATATAAGCATAATATGGCTAATATTATGAGTTAGATTGATAATAATAAGACTAATAAGTACAGTAATTGTCGTTCTATCGATCATATAAGCATAGTATGGCTAATAATTTGAGTTAGATTGATAATAATAAGAGTAATGAGTATAGTAGTTGTAGTTCTATCGATCATATCTGCATAATATGGTTAATACTATGAGTTAGATTGATAATAATAAGAGAAATAAGTACAGTAATTGTAGTTCTACCGATCCTATAAGCATAATATGGCTAATAATATGAGTTAGATTGATAATAATAAGACTAATAACTATAGTAATTGTCGTTCTATCGATCATATAAGCATAATACGGCTAATAATATGAGTCAGATTGATAATAATAAGAGTAATAAGTATAGTAATTGTCGTTCTATCGATCATATAAGCATAATATTGCTAATAATATGAGTTAGATTGATAATAATAAGAGTAATGAGTATAGTAATTGTCGTTCTATCGATCATATAAGCATAATATGGCTAATAATATGAGTTAGATTGATAATAATAAGAGTAATGAGTATAGTAGTTGTAGTTCTATTGATCATATCTGCATAATATGGTTAATAATATGAGTTAGATTGATAACAGTGAGTGTAATAAGTATAGTCATTGTCGTTCTATCAATCATATAAGCATAAAATGGCTAATAATATGTGTTAGATAGATAATAATAAGAGTAATAAGTATAGTAATTGTCGTTCTATCGATCATATATGCATAATATGGCTAATAATGTGAGTTAGATTGATAATAATAAGAGTAATGAGTATAGTAGTTGTAGTTCTATCGATCATATCTGCATAATATTGTTAATAATATGAGTTAGATTGATAATAATAAGAGTAATGAGTATAGTAATTGTCGTTCTATCGATCATATAAGCATAATATGGCTAATAATATGAGTTAGATTGATAGTAATAACAGTAGTGAGTATAGTAATTGTCGTTCTATCGATCATATAAGCATAATATGGCTAATAATATGAGTTACATTGATAACAATAAGAGTAATGAGTATAGTAATTGTCGTTCTATCGATCATATAAGCATAATATGGCTAATAATATGAGTTAGATTGATAATAATAAGACTAATAAGTATAGTAATTGTCGTTCTATCGATCATATAAGCATAATATGGCTAGTAACATGAGTTAGATTGATAATAATAAGAGTAATAAGTATAGTAATTGTCGTTCTATCGATCACATAAGCATAATATGGCGAATAATACGAGTTAGATTGATAGTAATAACAGTAGTGAGTATAGTAATTGTCGTTCTATCGATCATATAAGCATAATATGGCTAATAATACGAGTTAGATTGATAGTAATAACAGTAGTGAGTATAGTAATTGTCGTTCTATCGATCATATAAGCATAATATGGCTAATAATACGAGTTAGATTGATAATAATAAGGGTAATAAGTATAGTAATTATCGTTCTACCGATCATACAAGCATAATATGGCTAATAATATGAGTTAGATTGAAAATAATAAGACTAATAACTATAGTAATTGTCGTTCTATCGATGATATAAGCATAATACGGCTAATAATATGAGTCAGATTGATAATAATAAGAGTAATAAGTATAGTAATTGTCGTTCTACCGATCATATAAGCATAATACGGCTAATAATATGAGTTAGATTGATAATAATAAGACTAATAAATATAGTAATTGTCGTTCTATCGATCATATAAGCATAATATGGCTAATAATATGAGTTAGATTGATAATAATAAGGCTAATAAGTACAGTAATTGTCGTTCTATCGATCACATAAGCATAATATGGCTAATAATACGAGTTAGATTGATAGTAATAACAGTAGTGAGTATAGTAATTGTCGTTCTATCGATCATATAAGCAAAATATGGCTAATAATATGAGTTAGATTGTTAACAATAAGAGTAACGAGTATAGTAATTGACGTTCTATCGATCATATAAGCATAATATGGCTAATAATACGAGTTAGATTGATAATAATAAGAGTAATAAGTATAGTAATTATCGTTCTACCTATCATACAAGCATAATATTGCTAATAATATGAGTTAGATTGATAATAATAAGAGTAATGAGTATAGTTATTGTCGTTCTATCGATCATGTAAGCATAGTATGGCTAATAACATGAGTTAGATTGATAATAATAAGAGTAATAAGTATAGTAATTATCGTTCTATCGATCACATAAGCATAATATGGCTAATAATATGAGTTAGATTGATAGTAATAACAGTAGTGAGTATAGTAATTGTCGTTCTATCGATCATATAAGCATAATATGGCTAATAATATGAGTTAGATTGATAATAATAAGAGTAATGAGTATAGTAATTGTCGTTCTATCGATCATATAAGCATAATATGGCTAATAAAATGAGCTAGATTGATAATAATAAGAGTAATGAGTATAGTAGTTGTAGTTCTATCGATCATATCTGCATAATATGGTTAATAATATGAGTTAGATTGATAACAGTGAGTGTAATAAGTATAGTAATTGTCGTTCTATCGATCATATAAGCATAATATGGCTAATAATACGAGTTAGATTGATAATAATAAGAGTAATAAGTATAGTAATTATCGTT